>NC_135722.1:45814190-45953392 GCF_964656455.1 Halichoerus grypus
ATGGCCAGGACAATCTAAGTGATGACAGATCCATGGTGGTAAAATGAGGGGCTGGAAAGATGAGTACTAAGGTATTTTGCAATATGACTATGAAGTTTTGTTCTCAAACATGGTGGAGTATGGATATATGTGTATGTGTGTGTCTATATTTATATTGTGTGAGTGTACACACACACACACACACACACACACACGAGAACTGTTCTTTAAAGTAGTTCTTGTTGAGAGAGCATTTGGTATGATTTGATAGTGAAGAGTGCAGGCTCTGGAGGAGACTGCCTGGGTTGAAATCCCAGCTGAATGGTATGACTTTAGACGAGTTACTTAACTTCTTTGAGCAGCAGTGTCTTCATCTATAAAATGAAGAGAACGACAATACCAATCTCATAGGGTGTTGTAAAGATAAAATGGGAAAAAATATACAAAATGCTGAGAACAATGGCTCCCATAAAGTAAGTGCTCAGCAAATGAGGTAGCTTGTTGATAATGATGATGATAATTGTTTTGTTATTGTCGTTTGTTCTACATGTTGCAGCCTCTCCCCTTCCTCCCCAACCTCTGCAGCAGAATTGTTCGTTCTCTTGTTATCATGGGTCAGAAATACCCATTAGGAATAAAACTGATGTTGAAAATTGTGAATTTTCTCATTCTAGCTAATGACTGTCCATTTCGATAAAAGATACGTTGCTGAATGCTTAATTTTGATTGTTACAACCCAACTGTATAAAGAGGGCTGTGGGTTCTGTAGACACACAGAGAAGGCAAATCTTGAATTTTGATATTAAAAATGGGGAAAGAATGTGAGGATCTAAGCAAAAGTAACTTTTTGGAGAGCCCCTTGTAGTCCTTTCTCTTCTCCTTCTGCATATACACATCCTTCTCTTCTGCATATACATATATGTATATGCATACATATACTTGTAATTGGCCTTGTGGTGTGAATTACCGGGTATTTGCACTAACAAAGCTTTTAAGCCCTGCTTCAGCATCCAAAAGTGATGTCTGAAAGGGGTAGATTTTGGTGCTGTGGACCATTGAGAACTCTTTTGTGACTTCTTACTGACCCTCATAGCAAAGTGTGGAGGGAAATAAACTACATCATTTTGACAGTGTGAACAGTAAACCACTGTTATAAGTTTCAAGAACAGCAGACATTATTGGGGCTATTTAGCTATGACTGGGAAGGGATTATTTTTGTGTTTTGAAAGCCAGGGGCATGGACACTGTGATGTCTCCGATGTTTTTCCAGTAGTGAGGGAGAGACCCATATTGATTTCACTACCTAGTAAATGGTATTTTTCCTTTGTGTGACAGACACTCCCATGTTCAGGTGCTATCAGTGTATCTTCAATAACAAGTAGAGAGTCCTCTGCTGCTGACGGGTGAAGTGGAGGTGCTAAGAGGTAGACAGAACTTTTTCTCACCTAAGATTTCCCTAGATGACCTCTTGGCTGATTCTTAGCAAAGCATTTCAAGATTTTTTTTGTGCTGGATTAATACTTAAAAAGTATTTGGTCTGCTAGATTACATTGGAAATTGTTTTATTTTTTAATTTTTCCATCATTGAATGCAATTTTGATACTCTTAATGTCTCTTGTGCTTTGTCAAGTACAAAATAAATTTGTTGATCTAACATCTATTAAAGCCCATTTTTAAAACATAATAGAATCATTAACTTAAATTTTTTGTCTTTTTATTATTTATTGCTTTGTGCTATGCTTGATGTATTAGAGGCATGCAATCATTCTGCATTTGAATAGCAATAACTTGAATAACTGTGAAATACTGTGTAATCCAAAGTAGTATCAAGACCAGATATAGGACTAATAAAATTTTAGTCTAATTGAAGGTGATCTGGCTCAGTCCCTAAGTGGTTTGTTTTTTTAAATTTTATGTATTTATTTTATTTTGACAGAGAGAGAGAGAGAGCACAAGTAGGGGGAACAGAGGGGGAGGGAGAAGCAGGCTCCCCGCGGAGCAGGGAGCCTGATGCGGGGCTGGATCCCAGGACCCTGGGATCATGACCTGAGCCGAAGGCAGACGCTTAACCGACTGAGCCACCCAGGCGCCCCTCTAAGTGGTTTGTTGAGTCCAGGGTGATCATGACACTATTCCTGTGATTTACAGGGAAAAAAAATCCTAACCCTTCCAAAATAGTGGAGCAACTTTTAGCGTATAACATTAATGTTAATATCTTAACAGTTGCATAGGATTGATAGATTATGATGAACTCACATTAATTGGTTGATTGATGGTAGTATACCTAATTTATGATAAGTAAACTGAGGATTAGGGAAGTTTAAACAATTTCACTAAGCTCTAACAGCTAAGATGCAGCAGAGCTAGGTTTTAAATCCATTACCACATGAAATACTGACTCTTAGTCTCAGCCACAATCTGAGAATATTCTGATAGTGATACTTTAAACTGTGGTTGACATTATATTTTAGTGTAAATCAGGATCTGAAAACAGGGTTCTATAATTTTGAAGAACTGAGGTTCAGAAATGTTAAAAGAATGCTGTGTTGTTGTACAGAAATCAACTTCACGTGTTTATTTTGCCTGAGGTCAAATCTGGGTTCAGAGTATAATACTGAAATTATTTTCTGTTGTCACCTCTCTTCCTCAGTCAGCATATATTTGTTGTATATAAGTTCTAACACAAATTATTGTGTTTAGCCTGAAGATTGAACTTTATGACTTGTGAGAAAGGATTTTAGGTATCCATTCACTAATAAGTCAAAACCCAAATTTAATTTAGAGGATGCTGAATTTGTTCCTTCTGTTTTTATGTAAAGAATTTGCCCTTTGGGTGCCTGGATGGCTGAGTTGGTTAAGTGTCTGCCTTCGGCTGAGGTCATGATCCCAGAGTCCTGAGTCCCACATTGGGCTCCCTACTCAGCAGGGAGTCTGCTTCTCTGCCCCTCCCCTGGCTCATGTGCTCTCTCTCTCTCTCCCCCCCCATTCTTGCTCACTCTTTCTCTCAAATAAATAAATAAAATATGTATTTTTTTAATTGCCCCTTTTTTCTTTTCATCTATTGAGAAATGCTGAACTTTAATTTGGATGGATTTTAAAAATAAAAATATGAAAATAAGCTAAACCAAACATAATGACTACTTTTCCAATTCTGAGATATTTTTATCTTTTTCTTGTGCTTTTTAGGCACACATGGAAACCACAGACAGTCATATAAATAAAGTTACAGTTAATTTTAGTAACAATATTTCAAAGAAAATTTAAGAATTGTTTTGCAGAGGCATTCTATGGCTAACGATCTATTTCTGATTATGGGAACAAGTATTTTTATTGGCTAGCGTTTGGACATCAGCAAAATAGTATTGTTCTGGCACTAGCTCTTTTTAAAGATGCCCTGTCTCAGAAGTGAATCCTTTTGTATTATTATTCAGAAAATTTTGTGCCATATTCTTCACTGGAATGCCTGCACTGAGGCATTTGCACACCTATCTAATTTTTTTTAGAAGACTAAAGTAATATGATAAAAATAATGTGGCTTGAGTAAAAGAGTAATAAATGTTTACTTAGAATTTCTAAGTTTCATGTTTGTAAAAAATTAGTTCAGTTATTTATAGACTAGTGATTTGACCACCTTCAATATGAATCCAGTTTTCTGTAATTTTAAGTATAGATTGGAGAAAAGAGGAAAAAAAACAGTGTATGCAACATTCTGCAGGTTTAACATAGAAGTAGTCTTAGTATGGGATGTTATTTGTGCAGAGAAGTTAGTATAAGTAGTACTTTAATTCTTTAAGCTGTTTAGAATGCATCGAACATAACAAATGGAATAGCAGTTGTCCATTTGACCTAGATATAAATACTGTGTTGTCAGGGAACTGAGTGTAGAAAGGATGGAAGAGAATCTTCTCCCTCTTTTGTAGAAGAGTATGCATGAAAGGAGAATGAGAAGGGTAGTGAACGTATTGGACGATAGAATCAGGGTTCACAAAGATTTTTAAAGGCTGTAGTTATAGGCTATTAGCTAAAGAGATGAAATATAGGGCAATAGGTAAAAATGTAGGTTTCTGCATATGAGTATAAAAAGCTACCTGTACAAGTAATTATTTAGAATAAAGATAGGCAGGATAATTTGCCAGCCAGAGAGATTTGAGAAATAATGAAGACAGCTAAAAATAAAAAATATATAATTATAAAAGATACCTATGAAAGATATTATAGGTAGTGTCCAAAGCCTCTGTGCTGACATGGGGCACTTGGTGATGAATTCAGTTTTTTATTTTATTTTTTAAAAAAGATGTTATTTATTAGATCTTGAGAAAGAGAGAGCTTGAGACGGGTGAGGGTCAGAGCAGACACCCCACTGAGTCGGGAGCCCCATGTGGGACTTGATCCTGGGACTCCAGGATCATGACCTGAGCTGAAGGCAGTCGCTTAATCGACTGAGCCACCCATGCGCCCTCAGTTTCTTTTCTTTCTTTCTTTCTTTCTTTTTTATTTTAAAGATTAACTTATTTATCTTAGAGAGCATGTGTGCTATGAGTCAGGGGGAAGGGCAGAGGGAGAGAATCTTCAAGCAGACTTCCCACTGAACGGGGAGCCCCGTCAGGGGGCTTGTTCCTCAGACCCATGAGATCATGACCTGAGCCGAAACCAAGCTTAACTGACTGAGCCACTCAGGTGCCCCTAATGAAATCAGTTTTAAAAGATGGTATAAAGAATATGTGAAAGGACTTTCAATTTTGCATAGAGTTAAGGCTGAAAACTAAGACTACTGCTCTGCAGTATGAAGACATGGCTTTTAAAACATGCTAAGGACTACAAGAAGGACTTTTAAAGTTATGTTCATGACAAAGCAAGTAGGTATAAATGGAGGTTAAGCTGGTAAGTGGTGGTTTGAACTCACATTTTTGTTTTCTACTCCCAGACAGTTGTGTCTTTGAAGTAATAAAACCACATGGCAGGTTGGAATCTGATGTAGTCTAGAGCATGCATCTGAAATAGTAGATTCTCTAAACATCTCTGAAGTGGAGGATACTCAGTCTTAATGTTATTCTCACATTCCGCTATGCTCACTGAAGTGGCTTGTTATCTTATGCTAGACTTTCAGTTACTTTCTTTATTTTACCGATGCATTGATAATCTCAGTTATGCTAAAGAATCTTTCACCTACCCAGTCTCTCTGGTCTGCTACTTCAGTACTGCTCTCAGAACCACCTAGGACAAGGTTTTCTCCCATGCTAAGGTTCTCCTATATTTGATGCTTTGAAGCCATAGAAAGCTTCCTGAGGAAGACGGAGATCTACACAGGCCTAACCTACTACAAATTCACATTGTTTGCAGATAGCCTGGCTCTCATTACCACAGGGAGTACTGCTGCTCATCTGTTGTATAATTGTTGTATCAACACTATGGAATGTTCTACTCTTCTTAACTTCCGGTTCCTTTTTCGAGTTTTCTGTTTCCATTGATCTCAAGTATCGTTAAGACTAGCTAAAAAAAATCTTTTCTTGACTTTATCTCTTTTAGCTATTATCCTATTTCTTCATTATAAAATGTTTCAAGTGATTCTCCTTCATTTGCTGTCTCCATTTTTCTAAGAGGCAAGTGTGGTACAGTGGAAAGAATATGGTATCAAGAATTAAAATCTTGAGCAAAGTTCATTTACCCTTTCTGATAATACTACTTCTCCTATAGGGCTTTTATCAGATGATTTTCTATTAATATTTTAATAAGCTATCGTGTTATGCTTTCTTGCCATCCACTCTCAACTCATACACCCATCTTACATCTCAAGGATTTATTCTGAAATACAGTTTATATCTTTCCCATTCTGAAATTACAGAGTTGAAGTTTTTAATATTTTCTTCATGAAGGTAATAATAGCTGTTATAATAGATAAACCTTGAGATTTTTGTGGCTAGCATGATAGAAGTTTTTCTCTTTTTACTTTCATGAAGTCTAATTAGTGGCAGTGGGATAGATGAGAGTGGGGTTTGCTGTCTTCAGAGTGTTGTTCTCAAGGTCATCTCGGGTATCACCACTGACAGAGTGGTAAGAGAAAGCATGGAGGGTAGGGTTGAGTTTTATGGGATAGGCCTGTGAGGCGGTATATGTCACTTCATTCGGTTTATCAGAAGTCAGTTATGTAGCCCCTGTTAACTATAATGGGAGTTTGGCAAATAAAGCCTGGATATGTGCCTCGGAGAAAAGCAAAACAGATTTAGTGAACAACTAGCTTTTCTCTACCACAATGTCCTTGCTGAATTTGAACATCTTTTTCCTTATTGTAATTCTCCTTGACCATTTTATTTTTGGACATCACTAATATTTGGTCTTTGTCTCAGTTCCTGGCACAGAACTCCTGAAACCCTTGGAATTTACTGTCTTCTGTATGCTAATGAATAGCTGATTGGTTTAGTGGACCCTAGATTGCTTCAGGAACCAACCCTGTGATTAGAGGCTTGGAAATTTCAGCCCCACTAGGGAGGGGCAAGAGGCTGGAGATTGAGTTCAATCACCAGCAGCCAATGATTTAATCAATTATGACTACTAATAAAACTTACCATAAAAACACCTAAATGAGGGATGCCTGGGTGGCTCATTCGGTTAAGCTTCTGCCTTTGGCTCAGGTCATGATCCCAGGGTCCTGGGATCGAGCCCCGCATCGGGGCTCCCTGCTCTGCGGAGAGGCTGCTTCTCCCTCTGCCTCTGCTGCTCCCTCTGCTTGTGCACGCTCTCTGTCAAGTAAATAAAATCTTTAACATAAAATAAAATAAAACACCTAATGAAAGGGTTCAGAGATCTTCTGTATTGGTGAACACATTGATGTGGTGGGAAGGTAGTGTCCTTCAAGAAGGTATGGAAGCTCTGAAGGTCTCCCTTCTCCATACTTTGCCTAATACTTCTATTTGGTTGTTCCTGAGTTGTATTCTTTATAATAAATTGGTAAATACAAATATTTTTCCTGAATTCTGTTTTTCTAACAAATTATTGAACCTGAGGGGGGATGGTTGGGTAGGCCCCTGAATTTGTATTCTGCATGCAGAGTGGATAAGCTTAGGCACCCAGTTTGCAGCTAGTATCTAAAGTGAGGGCATTCTTGTGGAACTGAGCCATAAGCCCTTGACCTGTGGAGTCTGTGCTAACACTGGGTAGTTAATGTCAGAATTGAATTGAATTGTTGGACACCTAGTTGGTATTTGAAAAAAAAAAAACCCATGCATTTGGTGTCAGACAAGATACAAGACAGTCTTCATCATGCTAATTTGATGAACAAACCTTATAGGTTTGTTTTATATATATATATATATATATATATATATATATATACACACACACACACACACACACACATACACACACACACACACACATATTTATGGTACCTTTTCTTTATTTATTCACCCATTGATGGATACTTAGGTTGCTTCCATATTTTGGCTATTGTAAATAATGCTGCAGTGAACACAGGGGTACATATAACTCTTTGAGTTGGTGTTTTGTTTTCTTTGGATAAAACCTTAGAAGTGGAATTACTGGATCATATGGTAGTTCTAGTTTTAATATTTTGAGGAACCTCCATACTGTTTTCCACAGTGGCTGCACCTGTTTGCATTCCCACTAAGAGTGCCCAAGTGTTCCCATTTCTGTACAGCCGCACCAACTCTTGTTATTTTTTTTTTTCATAGTAGCTAATCTGACAAGTGTGAGGTGATATTTCCTTGTGGTTTTGCATTTCCCTGATGATCAGTGATGTTGACCATCCTTTCATATGCCTGTTGGAAATCTGTATGCCTTCTTTGAAAAAATGTCTGTCCAAGTGCTCTGCCGTTTTAAAAATCAGGTTGTTTGTTTTTTGGTATTAAGTTGTCTAAGTTCTTTATGTATTTTGGATATTAACTTCTTATCAGATGTATGATTTGCAAATATCTTCTCCCATTCAGTAGGTTGCCTCTGAGTTTTGTTGATGGTTTCTTTCACTGTGCAAAAGCTTTTTAGTTTGGTGTAATCCCATTTGTTTGTTTCAGCTTTTGTTGTCCTTGCTTGAGGAGACTGGTCCCCCCAAAATATTGCTAAGACCGGTGTCACAGAGCTTATTGCCTATGTTTTCTTCTAGGACTTTTATGATTTCAGGTCCTACATACAAGTCTAATTCACTTTGAATTTATTTTTGTACATGGTGTAAGAAAATGGTCCAGTTTCATTCTTGTGCATGTGGCTGTCTAGTTTTCCCAGCTCCATTTGTTGAAGAAAGTATCTTTTCCCCACTGGGTATTTTTGCCTCCTTTGTTATAGATTAATTGACCTTGTAAGCATGGGTTTATTTCTGGGCTCTCCATTCTGTCCCATTGATCTATGTGTCGATCTATATGTTTTTTTCTTGCTAGTACCATACTGTTTTGATAACTGTTTCAATTTTCTTTCTTCATCTGTGTGTATTATTTTCTGTGGAAAGTGGTGGTATCACTGTTCTGTCAGTCTTCTGTACTTGAATCCTAGTCATACCTCACACCACACAGAAAAATTAACCTGAAATGGATTATGGACTAACTGTAAAAGCTGAAACTAAAAGGTTTTAAAAGAAAACTTAAGAGAACGTCTTTGCAACCTTTAGTTAAGGAAAGACTTTAGATAGAACACCAAAAGCATGACTGAATAAAGTTTTTCTGGAGTACCTGAAAACCTTTGAAGAAGAATATATCATTATGCAAAAAAGGTGGATATTCAGATAGCAAGAATTCCCACTTTGTTTCATGGATTTCACTTGGACCAATAGAATTTGGATGCTGCTTGAGCCTTCTATTTTTTTTCTATTTTCTTTTAGTGAGGAGGAAGACATTGGAAGAAATGAGGGGACATGTAGCAGCTCACCTAGAAACTCAGGGCAAAGTTTTCTCAGGTGTTATCTGTGTTTCTGAGCCAGGTTTTATTCTTCAAGTCAGAATTTTGGATATATTCAAGTATGTGGGGTGACTTTGACAATAGAACTTAAAGTTTTAATTGCTGTAGATGGTAGCCAACTTTAGATATGAAAACATTATTATATGTGAAAGACTTTGTGGTATGGAAGAAAGAATAGTGAAATTTGGATTTTATCTGTCTATATCTATATCAATATTTATATATACCTCTGTATAGATAAATAATTTAATTATAAATGACAACACTTATTTAGAGAGAGCATCCATTTCCTAGGCCATGTAATCTATTTTCAAAGGTACATAAGGAATGATATTTTGATATTATCTATCTCCCCAACCCTCAGTTTTTGGTCTAATCAAGTTCCTCCATGATCTAGACATCTTATTTATTATATGGAATATGTTCAGATATTTTTGCTTGAGTTTGTATTGTGCTTTGAGTATTCATGGGGTACTTTCCCAGTTGTGAATATTCCTGTGCACGGTCATCTCCTTATGTTACAAATGAGCCAGTTTTAAAAAGTGAAGTATTTGGTGGCCTCTAGTGGTACTCATGTGTCTATAAAAAGTCACTAATATCACCAATATACAAAATTTTAGGGGGAAAGAGTTACTAAGGTGACAAAACCTTGATAAATGTAGATTTATCAAGGAAAAGTTTTAGATCTTTGATAACTAAAATTTTATTAATTATAAATCTGTCAGTGATATGGCTGTCTCTATTAATTTATAGCAAATTTTATCATCACTAGATTTCCTTTACTTTTCAGAAATGCCTTGAGGGGCGCTTAGTGGCTCAGTCGGTTTAGCGTCTGCCTTTGGCTCAGATCATGATCCCAAGGTCCTGGAATCAAACCCCTGGGATCAACTCCCACTGAGCAGGGAGCCCGCTTCTCCCTCTGCCGCTCCCCGTGCTTGTACTCTCTCTCCGTCAAATAAATAAATAATATCTTAAAAAAAAAAAGAAATGCTTTGAAATGATATGCATGTATCTTAATTGGAAATATTTCTATGTAGCTTGTACTTAGGTCAGCAATAGTGTACTATTGCATTGTTCTGAGATGTGTCCATGCAGGGGGATGGTAAGGATGATTTCTGACATCTCCTTAAATATAATAACAGATAAAAATAGGTATCAGTATTTCATAAATTAATAATAAAGAAAATAAGTCCTTAAAGTTTATTTCTTTAAACAGCGAATTTTGGCTAACTTAAAGATACTTCAGGTTCAGCCAAGAATTATCCAGAATCTGAAATGTATGTAGAAATTTAGAAAGGTCACTTCAGAAGTTGGGAAAATTTATCTAAGTTCAAGATTTGGAAAGCTAAAGAGAAAACTGACAGCTTTAGGTAAGTCAAAATTTTTTAAGTGCTGAAATTAATCTGCATTCATACTAAAAATAAGATATTGAAATCTAGAGATTTAATAACTTGCCCAAGATCATAAAGCTCCTAACTATTGGCTGAGATGATAATAAAACCCTGGTCCTTTGACTCTCTACTAAAGCTTTTTAGAAGTTAAAATAAAATATTCTTTGTGTTAGTTGGGATAGACTCATTCTTTAAGAAGTTTTTTTTCCTGCTACTTTAAAAATGATTAAGTTAACAGGATAAGCCTTATTCTAATTAGGCTTAACTGGCATTAGAAAGACATGAAAAGTGTTTCAGCATTAAAATCAGAAGAGTCTAATGATACAAATCTGTGGTGACTAAGGAGTTGGTACTTTTTTTTTTTTTTTTGAATGAGAGAGAGCACATGAGAGGGGGGAGGGTCAGAGGGAGAAGCAGACTCCCTGCCGAGCCGGGAGCCCGATGCGGGACTCGATCCAGGGACTCCAGGATCATGACCTGAGCCGAAGGCAGTCGCTTAACCAACTGAGCCACCCAGGCGCCCGGAGTTGGTACTTTTTATTTCCTCCGAAGATAGACTGTTTTTATAAGAAATGCCTATTGTACATGTGAATTTGGGAATAACTTTGATTATGACAGCCATAGTATTCTAATGAAAAAGTTAGATTCCACTATTGGGTTCATAACTGGCTGAAAGATTTCATTAAGAGTATAGTAAGATCTTAAGTATTTTTTTCAAATTCAGTAGTATGTACTTTGGAGAGAAATGAACTGATATAAAACTTGTAAGAGATGTGCCATCAATTTGTTAATAAATTGTAATTTCCATTGTTCGAGGCACACTGGGCTCTCCCCAGGCAGAAACAGCTTTTCCTGAAACTTCTGAGTACTGATAAATAAGATGAACTAGAGTCCTGGACTCTTGTTTTAAATGTTTTACTTTCTGACAGGCCAGAGAAGTAGAGGAAGAGACATGCTCTGAGTTAAAAAGAGACATAGGAAGGTCCCTGCTCATAAGTGATACTTTCCACTCATTCCATCAGGCAGAGATTCTTTTAAACTAAAAGTGGCCTCTTTAAAATTTTTGGAAGATGCATTTCAATTATATTAATATTGTTCTATCTACGTAACGTGTAATTTTATTTCACAGAGCAGCCTGTTTGGTGCCTGTCGGTGATGGTGACAACTTTAAGTAGAATGATGTGATGCTGCTAGTACTAAAAGTGAAAAATCACTTTCTAAACATGAAAAAAAGATTAAGGGTAGAGTCCAGGAACTAATAACTTAAATATAGGTGATAGATGATTTTTTTTCTTAAGTTTTTATTTAAATTCCAGTTAGCATACAGTGTAACATTAGTTTCTGGTGTAGAATCTAGTGATTTATCACTTACATACAACACCCAGTGCTGATCACAATGCCCTCCTTAATCCCCATCACCCATTTAACCCCTTCCCTCCTCCCCCCCACCTTCCCTCTGGTAACCCTCAGTTTGTTCTCCGTAATTAAGAGTCTGTTTTCTGCTTTGCCTTTCTCTTTTTTTAGCCCCCTATGTTCATCTGTTTTGTTTCTTAAGTTCCACATATGAGTAAAATCATACGGTATTTATCTTTCTCTGACTTATTTTGCTTAGCATAATGCACTCTAGTTCCATGCACATCATTACAAATAGCAATATTTCATTCTGTTTTATGGCTAATATTACATTTTTTATATATATACATATATATATATATGAAGCTCTGGTGTGTGTGTATATATATATACATACTACATCGTCATTATTCATTCATCAGTCGATGGACATTTGAGGTCTTTCTGTAATTT
This sequence comes from Halichoerus grypus, assembly GCF_964656455.1. Taxonomy (NCBI): domain Eukaryota; kingdom Metazoa; phylum Chordata; class Mammalia; order Carnivora; family Phocidae; genus Halichoerus; species Halichoerus grypus. The sequence goes on from NC_135722.1 coordinate 45,826,268, forward strand.
GGCTATTGTTGATAATGCTGCTATAAACATCAGGGTGCATGTATCTCTTTGAATCAGTATTTTTGTATCTTTTGGATAAATACCTAGTGGTGCAATTGCTGGATCATAGGGTAGTTCTATTTTTAACTTTTTGAAGAACCTCCATACTATCCTTCCCACCAACAGTGTAAGAGGGTTCCCCTTTTTCCACATCTTTGCCAACAGCTGATGTTTCCTTTATTGTTGTTTTTTTTAAAAAAATACTTTATTTTTAAGTAATCTCCACACCCAATGTGGGGCTCGAACTTAAAACCCTGAGATCAAGAGTTGCACATTCCACCAATTGAGCCAGCTAGGCACCCCAACCTATATTTTCAATTTTAGCCATTCTGACTGGTGTGAGATGACATCTCCTTGTAGTTTTGATTTGTATTTCCCTGATGCCGAGTGATGTTGAGCATCTTTACATGTGTCTGTTGGCCATCTGTATGTCTTCTTTGGAAAAATGTCTATGTTTTTTTGTCCATTTCTTAACTGGATTCTTTGTTTTTTGGGTGTTGAATTTTATAAGTTTTTATAGATTTTGGATACTAACCCTTTATCAGATATGTCATTTGCAAGTATCTTCTCCCATTCTGTAGGTTGCCTTTTAGTTTTGTTGATTATTTCCTTCACTGTGCGGAAGCTTTTTATCTTGATAAAGTCCCAGTAGTTTATTTTTGCTTTTGCTTCCTTTGCCTCAGGAGTCATATCTAGTAAGAAGTTGCTCTGGCCAATGTCAAAGAGGTTACTGCCTATGTTCTCCTCTAGGATTTTTGATGGTTTGCTGTCTCCCATTTAAGTTTTTTGTTCATTTTAAATTTATTTTTGTGTATGGTGTAAGAAAGTGGTCCAGTTTCATTCTTCTGCATGTGGCTGTCCAGTTTTCCCAACACCATTTGTTGAAGAGACTCTCTTTTTTCCATTGGATAGTCTTTCCTGCTTTGTCGACGAGTAGTTGACCATACAGTTGTGGGTTCATTTCTGGGTTCTCCATTCTGTTCCATTGATCTATGTGTGTTTTTTGTGCCTGTACCATACGTCGTGATCGCTACAGCTTTGTCATATAATTTAAAGTCCGGAATTGTGATGCCTCTAGTTCTGCTTTCCAAGATTGCTTTGGCTATTCAGGGTCTTTTGTGGTTCCATACAAATTTTAGGATTGTTTATTCTAGATCTGTGAAAAATGCTGTTGGTATTTTGATAGGGATTGCATTAAATGTATAGATTGCTTTGGGTAGTATAGACATTTTAACAATATTTATTCTTCTAATCCATGAGCATGGAATGTTTGTCCATTTCTTTGTGTCATCTTCAGTTTCTTTCATAAGTGTATTATCGTTTTCAGAGTATAGATCTTTTACCTCTTTGGTTAGGTTTATTCCTAGGTATCTTATGGTTTTTGGTGCAGTTCTAAATGGTGGTTTCCTTGATTTCTCTTTCTGATGCTTCATTACTGGTGTATAGAAATGCAACAGATTTCTGTATATTGATTTTGTATCCTGTGACTTTACTGAATTTGTGTATCAGTTCTAGTAACACTGGTGATTTAAAAAAAAAAAAAGATCATTAAAGAATAGGCTTGTGAGTACTTAGGAAAAACACAATTTTTTTGGGGTATACTTTGCTCATTTGTCCAGAATTTTGCTTTAAAATTTATAGCCATTTTGAAATTTAGTTATGATTTAATGCCATTTCATTCAACAGTTATTTATTGAGCACTTACTGTGTGTCAAGCATAGTGTTGAAGATAGAGCAGTGAACCAGATAAAATCCTTGTCTTCTTAGAATTTAAGTATCTAGTGGAGAGAGACTGGCACTAACCATAATGAATAAGTAAATTATAAAATATGTGAAAAGTTATAAGCACTATTAAAAAATAATAAAGCAGTAAAAAAAATATGAAGTGACAGGAACAATGGTGGTCCCTTAGTGTGTAAATAACCAAGGCAACCTGTTGCTGCTTGCCAAATAGTCTAAGGAAAGCAAATGAGCTAGGTTAAATAGCTTTTAGAATTTTGAATATTTCAGATATTACCAAGCAAATTGTAACTATATGCTTTTAACGTTACCAAATTATTGTTTTTATTTTTAAAGATTTTATTTATTTTAGAGAGAAAGAGATACAGAGAGCAAGTTAGGGGAGGAGCAGAGGGTGAGGAACAAGCAGACTCCATGCCGAGCGTGGTGCCTGACATGGGGCTCAATCACACAACCCTGAGATCATGACCCGAGCCGAAATCAATAGTCAAATGCTTAATTGACTGAACCACCCAAGTGCCCCTAACCATACCAAATTATTAAATGAAGTATCTTTAATATGAAATTGTGATGGATGTTAGTTTGTTTGCTTAAAGTAGCCAAGAATTTTTCAGACACATGAGTGTACATGATCATGATTATAATTTTCTGTGATCAAATAGGTTACACATTTTCAATTTGGGGCATGTAGGGAAGAAAAATGATTCTACGTATTTTTGATACCAGGGACATATCCTCCATTAATTATTTGTTAATATACAGGATACAGCACTTAAGGATTTATTCTTTTTTTAAAAAAAACATTTATTCATTTATTTGAGAGAGAGAGAGGTGGGGGAGGTGCAGAGGGAGAGAGAGTCTTGGGCAGACCCTGCACTGAGCACAGAGCCTGACGAGGGCTCCATCTCAGGACCTTGAGATCACGACCTGATCTGAAACCAAGAGTCAGACGCTTAACCTGCACCACCTAGGTGCCTCAAGGATTAATTCTTTTAATACAATTCATAAGCTTGGTCATTTTTTTAGATTAATAGATTATTTAGTTTCTAAATATAGAAATATATATATATATACACACACATATATATAGTTAATTTGTCCTTTGAGACCACTAATGTTTAGTGATTCCCTTTCCCTTCTTTCTTTTTTCTCCTACTTGACAAAGATTTGTATAAAGAGAGTGACTGGTAGGTTATGATATAGCCTCTAGTTATTGGCAGACATTTCTCTAAAAGTTCTTCCTATTAGAGTGTGGCCCTCATTTAAAATCTGGGATGATGATGAAAATGTTACGGAATCCTTAAAGTTTTCCTGGTCAAATTCCAGCCTCTGTTTTGATGGTTAAATCAGTTTATTTCTCTTGCCCCGTGATCATGTGGCTTTAGCCTATATTGAATACTTCCAGTGATTTATCTTTAAGTATTTTCTTAGTGCCTGTTTTGTGCAGTTTGTTTGGTGCTGGGCGTGCACTGGTAAATAAGACAGACGTGGCCTATGCCTTCATATTCAGTCTTGTAGCGTTTTTATAGTGATAGTGAACTTTCTCTTGTATATATATTTACCTTCATAGTTTTATACGTATCATCTTCAAGGGTCTTGCTCTTTTTCATAAATTTATAGCATTAACCTGACCTATTAGGGTTAATATTCTAGTTTTTGTTCCTGTACTTGGAAATACTATGTTTTTTTCCGTATCAAAAGCCTGTTTACTAAATTTGTATTAAAATATTTACATACTCAAATTCCTTTTTTGAAAGTTGGAGGTTCTAAAATGTTTGGATGTATCATTAAATTACAAATACTATAGGAGTCAGGGCAGCCTGGCTGGCTCAGTTGGTGGAGTGTGCAACTCTTAAGCTTGGAGTTATAGGTTCAAGCCCCGCATCGGGTAGTAGAGATTATTTTAAAACAAACAAAAAACCAAAAAAAGAACAAATGGTAAAGGACTCTTAATGTAATAAAATTGGATTTTCTAGTACATATGCAGGGCAGAATGTTGAATCTTATCATCCTATTTAATTACATTATACTGAGAATTCAGACACATAATCTAGTTGAAATGACGAAAATGGGGATCTTGTTCCATGTAATGCTGGATGTTATACTGTGTCAGTGAATGCTTAGGATCTTAAGTTGCCTTCTGCTTTTCAAAAAGAAATTCCAACTCTGGCATATTTTTGGACATTATTTTTAGCTAGCTTTGCAGTAGATCATACTGAGACTACAGACTAGTACCAGCTATTGCTAGTGGAATTGTGAGCTCTTGCTACTGCTCAGGTGTCATTTTAGAGGTGTTAGCTGTAGTCCTATAAGGATATGAAGAACTTAAAAGGCCACGGAGAATGTGAAGTTAATATTACCCATATCACACTGGATTAATATCTGTGGCAAGTTTCAAATGCCAATAGTGATGCATTTTATAATCTTAGATCACCTCAGCTTTTTGGTTCAGATCAGCTATTCTTTGTATATGAAGGTAAAAGATTACCATTTGACTAAAGTCATTCAGTGTGTCAGTTACCAAGCAGCTAGTTGAGGCATTTCTTCCAGATTTAAAACAGAAATGAAATAGGAGGGCCCAAGGTATAGGTCAGCATTATCTATTACTTCTTTCTGCCTCTCGAGGAAAAGCAGAAGATAGTACTTCCCACATACTGGCCCAAAGGGAGCTGGGAAGCAAGGAATCCATATGAGGGACCTTCAAAGTTGTTCTAGGGCTTTGGATGACCCTATGGTTTGGAATAGATTAGAATTTATGAATGTTAAGAGCAAACAAGCTGTGGTAGCTGGGTGTGGAAATTGCCAAGTGATGCCCTGCACCACTTGGCTGGGCCATCTTTGTGTTGAGATACTGAGATCAGGGACTCTGAGCAGTCTTGTGATTAAAGGAAGTGAAAAAGGTTGGAAACATTGTGATTTATCATATGCTGTGGACTGTTTTTAAGCTTGTAAGCCTCTATTTCTTATTTGTTTCTATTTGGTAATGTCTTTTAACATCTCCAAACTGTCTCATTGATACCCATTGGAATCAAAAAAGTTTAAAGGAAGTGCTATGCTCTCTTTAAGGTCGTATCAGTTATGATTATGGTAATTGAAGTGAGAACACCAGAAGTTAAAAAGTCACTGTCCTACTGTCAGTACTGTCCTTTCCTGTAGATCTTATTTCTAGTGCTAGAGTCTTAAAGTCTCTGTGTTTTAATAGAATAGGAAATAAGATTGATACATTTTTATTTTAAAGTTTTGCTTTTCCAGGGTTTGGTATGTATCTGGAAGGGAAAGTTAATATATAGGCCAGAATGATGGACTGATGTTAATAAAGAGAACTTTTATGAGGAAATATAAAATATTTTATTATCATTATATTCCATAAAACTGCTATAAGAGACTGTAGTTCATGTGAAAAAGATGTTTTATCAGTAAGGTTGGCATGAGCTATTGGCTTCTTGAAAAGCTGATACAGTTTTTGGCTATGGAATCACCAGGATGATGGCAGTAGGAGTAGAAATGGAGTGGTATTTAATTGACAGGGTTTAGTTGCATGACTGATTGAATATGGAATGCACTAGGGGACCAAAAGTTATCACACAGATTCAAATTTGGATGACTGGGAGAATAGCAGTACCTTGACAAGATAGTGCAAAAGGAGAAATAATTTCAGGGACGCCTGGGTGTCTCAGTCGGTTAAGCATCTGCCTTCGGCTCAGGTCATGGTCCCAGGGTTCTGGGATCGAGCTCCGTTCGGGCTCCTTGCTCAGCGGGGAGCCTGCTTCTCCCTCTCCCTCTGCCATTCCCCTGCTTGTGCTCTCTCTCTGTCTCAGTCTCTGTCAAATAAATAAATAAAATCTTAAAAAAAAAGAAAGAATTTCAGATCTGTCCAATTTGACTATAAACGAATTTAGGTGTTGTAACACCTAATAAGACAATTTGGTAGAATGATTAATAGCATGGACTCTAGAACTTGACTGCTTGAGTTTTAATTCTGGCTTCACGTAGTAACTCTGTGACCTTAGGCAAATTATTTAAAGACTGTGCCTTTTTTCATAATTCTGTTAACCTTATAGGATCATTATGAGGATCAAATGAATTAATACACGTAAAGTGCTTAGAACAGTGTGTGGTACACAGTAATCATTATGTATTAGCTGTTGTTACTGTTGTCATTATTAGGTTGTGTTTTCCAAAATAATACTGTGATTTTGGGATAAAACTTAGTGATATAAAAAGGATTTTTTTCACTTGGAGCAATCCCAGGAGACTTAATTCTCTTTCCTTTCCTGCTCTCTATACCCTCTCAAATTTATAGAACCAGGTATAGAAAATTAATTGTGCAGTTTTTTTTTTTTTTGTTTTTGTTTTTTTGTTTTTTTTTGTTTTTTTTATTGTTATGTTAATCCCCCTACATTACATCATTAGTTTTAGATATAGTGTTCCATGATTCATTGTTTGTGCATAACACCCAGTGCTCCATGCAGAACGTGCCCTCCTCAATACCCATCACCAGGCTAACCCATCCTCCCAACCCCCTCCCCTCTAGAACCCTCAGTTTGTTTTTCAGAGTCCATCGTTTGTGCAGTTTTAATTATTAAATGATGTTAGTTTAACTGTGTATTTTAAGGAAGTGGGAGATGGAAAAGGTGTTTGAAAATGTTTTGTAACTAATTATAATTCTTTTTGATTCTTTTAAAATGCCATATTGAAGATGTTTGAACTTTTGTCACCCTCGTCTGGACAGTCTTAGCTCAATTAAATCCAAAGCTTGGATGTCAGATTTCATTTTTTCCTGCCACACCTCACTGCGTGGCATTAGCTTTGTCCTTCAGTGAATTTATCTGGTATTTTGCACTATCCTGCACAGTTTTTTGCTAACCTCTACTTCATATACTTCCTGGTGTTCTCATGGAACCTACAGGAAGCAATTTGCTTTCTCAGAGGAACTTAAACTAACCTAAAGACTTATCTGGAAAAGCTGTTTTTCAGAAATTACAGATGAAAGGGACAGTCTAAGGAACGCTATCAGACTGGAGGAAGCCCCGCAAGTAAACAGGACTGTCCCTAGTTATTCTTAGGTCTGTGGAATTCATACAGTTTTGATTTCCTTCTCTCTGATTTCCCTCTACCCATCACCTTTAAATAAGCTATGCTATGCATACCCTTTTCTGTCCATTTCTTATGTTTAATGAGCCTGTCTGTTTAACTGCATGCCAGATAATGTGTTTGAATATGGAATGTACTTAGCAGTTTGATTCTGATAATTCTCAGTTGCATTCTAATATCCTTGACCAGAAGAGAAAGCAATGCCATTATTGCTAATGCCCTGTCTAGCTGCAAGGAAGAAACCTGCTTAGATAGTTTTGTACCCTGAGTTCTTACTTCAGACAACTCTGCTCTGAGTGTTCAGCATGAGGGTGTGTCTTTTCACTCTTGGCTGTGTATGTCTTTGGGAATTATATTCTTCCATTGCTCCCAAGGACAGAGGTTTAATTTAGTTCCATTAGTTATCATCAGCATTCATTAGGCTTAGATTCAACTGCAAATAATAGAAAACCCACAAGAGTGGCTTCAGTGAATTGGGGATGTATTTTTCTTCCCTGTAAAATATGGAAGTCTGGAGGTAGATGGTTTGGTGCTGGTATAGTAATTTTGTGATTTCATTAAAGGCTCAGCTCTTTCTTTTCCTCCCTTTATGGGATGTTACCCTTATCTTCATGTTCTTATTCTAGGCAGAAAGAAGGGAAAGGGGGGAGAGGATTAAAAATGTGGCTGAGTCTTCCTCCTTCTTAGAAGAGCTTTCTCAGAAGTGCACCCAGTGACTTCTACTTACATCTTCTTTGCCAGAACTAGTATGTAACTCTACCCACTACAAGAAAGGCAGAAAGATTTAGTGGTTTTTTTGTTTGCTTGTCTTAAAGCTGAGCATATTGCCACCCCCAACAAAATCTCTTAGTGGGGGAAAAAGGGAAAAATCGGTATTGGGTGGGCAGCTAGTTGTGTCTGTCATATCCTCCAAAATAGAGTCCTTATAAGGCATACTTCAGCCAGACACCCCTGGACTAATTATTTGTGGCCAGGAAATTAAGATTGGTTTCTCTTGAAGTTCTTGGCTTTGCAAGTCATAAAGAACTGCTTTTTGTTGTTGTTGTTGTTTTGTTTTTTTGTTTTTAAAGTAAACTCTGCCCCCAACATGGAAACTCACAATCTTAAGATCACAAGTTGCATGCTCTACCAACTGAGCCAGCCAGACACCCCTGTTTTAGTTTGTTTTTTAAAGAAGGGGTGGTATAACTGGTAAGCACTATGAGGCTTCATGCCTTGTTTGTTAGGAGTAGAGTTACTTAGTATATTGTAGAAAGAATGCATAACTCTGGATGTATCCATGTATGTGGCAGCCAAAAAAAAAAAGATTGAAAATTGTTGTCTTCAAGTAACCAAATCTCATTTCTAATTCAGAATCTTTGATCTTTCCAAGTATGGTGATGTCTTTCATTATATATTCTATTAGAAATGTACTTCTTCATTTCAGGGACAGTTCACTAGTGTTTATTTAGTAGCTTTGAGTACTTAGCTATTATTTGCCCTCTCCTCTCCCCACCTCTAAGTATTTTAAGAAAAGCCTATTGTTTTTTGCTTATCCTTATGTCCCCAGTGTCAGGTATATATGAGGTAGTAAATAAATATTTGGTGAATCAATAATTGACTGAAAGAACAAGAATGGTAGCATTCTGTTTCACTTTGAATACTCCCAGACTGGGAATCTGTTATTTTAGAAATTCACCTTAACAACTTTTATACAGCTCTAGAGAGACAACATAATAGGATAGAAATAATATGACTTTGGAGTCATGAGCACAAAGTGTTTTGGTCCACTACTGTGTGTCAGGTACTGCTTTAGATGCTGGAGTAGGAACAGAAGTAAGTGTGTTCCTTTATCTCTAGGAAAGAGGGAGACAAGCTTATAAATAGTACTTATTAAACTTACTGTGATATGTGCTGTATGTATACACTAGGTTCTAAAGGTAGATCCTACTGGGTTAACCTAGGTTGGAACAGTGGGTTTGAAGAGAGCAGGATGTGGTTCAAGAAGACTTTGCAGAGAAGATGGTCGTAGCTATGTGGGTGATAATTAGCCGGATGAGGTGAATGGGGATCATGTTCTGGACAGAGAGTAGCTGCTTGTGCAGGAGTACAGATACAAGGAGTACAAGGAGTGGCGGAAGGTGTAGGAACCAGCTGATGGAGAACTTAGATTTTATCCAGAATATCATTGAAGACATTTTCAAAACAGCTTTTTTCTCTCCGATGAAAAGGGAAGCACGTTTTTATCTTTTAGAAGATCTCAAAAAGACAGAAAAGTGTATAAAGAATATGATCACTGGTATTCTCTTCAACTAGAGCTTACCACTCCTAATACTTTGTACATACACTGCCATAATTCCTCAGTTTCTCTCCCTTCTGTCTTCTCTGCTCTTCCCTTCTTCTTCTCCCTGCCCTCCTTTGTTCTTTTACCCTTCTCTGGCCAGATCTTGTTGGCCCATACGACAACTAAGTGAAGGACTCACTGAAAAAGGAGGTTAAGGTATAGAAAGAGGCAAAGTTTTGTCTTAGAGTCATTTTCTGAAATAAATATTATAAAAGAGGCATTATTTGGGGGGGGATGGAGAGTTTGAATTTGGTTATTAGGTATGTTTTAAAAAATTTTTGTAAACACCTATAGCACTTAGTATGTATCCAGTTGTATTTTAAGAGCTTTCAAAAATTATGTATTTAAATCTCAGGGACTGAGATTTACAAACTATTAACTGTTTCCATTTTATAGATTAGGAAGTTGAAGCATAAAGAGGTCACACAGTTTGTTCAAGGTCTACATTAGCTGTAACCGTGACAGACCCTGGAATCCAGGTTCTGGATTTTAACTCATGGCAGTCTGGCTCCAGCGTTCATGCTCTTTACACTATACTCTCAGGTTGAGGTCGAAATGTGAGTGAAACAGTCAAGTAAATATATTCAGCAGGCATGTGGTTATGCATTTGAAACCCAGGGGACAGGTCAGGCCTGGGGATATAATTTGGAAGTCATCACACAGGAGGATATTAATATTTCTAGGACCTTCAGTCATATATTCTGTGATGATAATGAGTGTGCCTTATTTTCTGGTTGCTTTTCACTTGGAATCTCTACTTTGGCACTATTCCTTTTAAAACTGTGCCTTACATAACTGGATGTAGAAGTTGTAATGCAGAGAAAATGACTGCATTTTCCCCCTTTAGGATACATGTTACTTCTGTTAGTGCTTTGGTTGTATTATTGCTTCCCCTGCCCTTTCCTTATAATAACTATACTACATTGCCCGAACACACATGTTGACCTTGTGCTCACAATCCAACACCTGCTACTACCCTTAGGTTTTGTTTACACAGAAGCTTACCGAGATAATCTTCCCCATAATATACTCAGACAATTGATTTTTTTTTAAACCAAAATGAGAACCTTATATGGTACCTATAATTTATTTGAAGTTTGTAATTCTATTCTACCCAGACATTTTACTTTTCCTTGTCATTAGGGAAGGAGTCAAAGAGCAAAGGAAATTTCCAGAAAAAGCTAAAATATATATAACCTTTCCCTAGTGTTCCTACTTCTGAATGTTCTTGGACATTGGAGGTGTATCACAGAATTAACTTATATACCTCTAAGAATTCCACATATGAAAAAGGGAAAGTCAAAACAGTGGATGTGAGGTCATTTAAATCAGTTTTGCCTATAAGTAACAGTTGATCAGATCAGATAAAAGAATATATATATATATATTTTTTTTTTGCTTTTAAAAAAATTGTTTATCTTTAGAATAGGAGTATGGGGTGTGGTTGTGGATGGTTGGTGGTTTGCATTTACACCTCAAGAACCTACATTTTGGGGCGCCTGGGTGGCTCAGTCGTTAAGCATCTGCCTTCGGCTCAGGTCATGATCCCAGGATCCTGGGATCGAGCCCCGCATCAGGCTCCCTGCTCAGTGGGAAGCCTGCTTCTCCCTCTCCCACTCCCCCTGCTTGTGTTCCCTCTCTCGCTGTATCTCTCTCTATCAAATAAATAAAAAATCTTAAAAAAAAAAAAAGAACCTGCATTTTATGTGATAAAATTTAGACATGCTATATCCAAAAGTATTTAGATGAATACAAGGAAATACTGTTTTTTGTTTGTTTTGTGGGAAGCAATTTTTTAACATTAAAAGAGCCTACTTTTCAATCATTTAGGTTTGGCTTTTTTTTTTTTTAAGCTTTAGTGAATTGAAAGGTCAACTCTATATAGAAATGGGTTTTATCTAGCCACCTGTGATATTCAGTTATTTTCCGTAAATGATCTGATAGCATGACAAGTTGGATCTTTTTAAAGATATAAATAGTTTAAAGTACTTGGCAATTTCCCCCATTTCTAACTGTTCCTGTAATGTGAAAACACTGGCAGGACTAGAAAAATAAAATTAAGAAGACATTTAAAAAGTTACTATAAGATAAGATAGAGTTGAAAATTGTCAGAAATATGAAAGATATTTAGCTATTTAACTCTGTATATGTATGTATGTGTATATATACATATATATATACACATATGAGCTTTTAAAATATATATCACCATTCTTCTGAAGTAGAAATAAAATGAAATTTTAACAAAAAAACATAAATAGAATTTTTAGACTATAAAGATATATATATATTTTTTGTCATTGCCCCAGAGCCTCACTTTATATCTCCCTTTGAAAAATCCAAATCTATGGGGACGGTATATCTTTTAGCATGATATTGCAGCTTTTCTTGAACCAAGAACACTTTACACACTTTCAGACTCTCTAAGTTTATTTCACCTTTTTTTAATGTTATCTGTCAGCAGAACATGCAATGGTGTTACAAAGTTTAATGTCTCTAGAAATGACTTTTATATTTTCTAACAGTTGAATATTCTATTTTGAGGGAGAATAAATTGTGGATTAAGTGTGACCAAGGTATAAAACAATTTTCTTCTGAGTGACAGTGAAACATTTACTGAATTATAACTATTAGCAAAAATAAAGTTGACTAGCATTTATTTTCCATGTGAACATGCAAAGAGCTATCTGTTTATTACAATTAAAAAGTAAGTCTGGTAAAAGTTTAACACCAAATCTGGCTATAGAGAGAAAGAGTAATCAGTTATTCAGAGAGCTTTCAATAATAAAATAGGTAGTCAGGATTTTGCTATTTTGTTGGAGTCAAAAGGTGGGTAACTTCCATTCTTTTTAACTTAAATCAGTTTCTGGGTTTATTACTAAGTGTTATAATAGGCTACATTGTAGGTGTATGGGTGAACTAGAAATAGATCAGCCCCCATAAGGGCTGCAACCAAGCTTTGAATTACTTTAACTCCTTTTTTTTTTTTTAATTAATTTATTTGACAGAGAGAGACACAGTGAGAGAGGGAACACAAGTGAGGGAGAGGGAGAAGCAGGCCTCCCGCTGAACAGGGAGCCTGATGTGGGGCTCGATCCCAGGACCCCAGGATCATGACCTGAACCGAAGGCAAATGCTTAACGACTGAGCCACCCAGGTGCCCCAAATTACTTTAACTCTTGATTGGATTAAGGTTATCTGCTATTTCTAGAGCCTTTAGGCTAGCTGCCTGCTAAAAGAAAACATAAATTCACTTTGGAGGAAGATAACACCATGCAGAATCTCAAATTATTTCAACCTTTTTTTTTTTTTTTTAACATACACTATTCAGCATCCAGTTGAAGGTAATAGGACATTCAAGGAGACAAGGCAATTTGACAAAAAGCTAAGATACAATAAACAGACAAACTTAGGAGGGATTCAGATAGTGGCACTCAGACAAAACTGTGCTTGAATGTTTAAAGAAAATAGAAGATTAGCATTTTGTCAGGGTGTTGGTAATGAATGAAAAAGCTAAATTAAATTCAGGAACTGAAAAAATACAGTAACTGGAGTAAGTAACCAGAAGATTGACTTAATAGCATATTAGGCATTGCTGAAGAGAGAATTAGTAAACTGGAAGATAGGTCAGAAACTGTCTTTCAATGGTAAAGGAAAAAGAAGGATAAAAAGTACAGAAATGAGGGGGGCGCCTGGGTGGCTCAGTCGTTAAGCGTCTGCCTTCAGCTCAGGTCATGATCCCAGGGTCCTGGGATTGAGCCCCACATCAGGCTCCATGCTCCGCAGGAAGCCTGCTTCTCCCTCTCTCACTCCCACTGCTTGTGTTCCCTCTCTCACTGTGTCTGTCTCTGTCAAATAAATAAATAAATAAAATCTTAAAAAAAAAAAAGTACAGAAATGAGTAGATAAAATGAACCAATGTGTAAAATAGTCTAAGGAATCTCCAAACAATAGTAGAACTAATAAATGAATTCAGGGAGGTTGTAAAATATAAGATCAACATACAAAAATTGTTTTTGAATATTTATTATTAATGAACTATTGGAATTCAAATTCATACGGAAATGTGAAAGAACTAGAATAGGAAAACAACTTTGATAAGTAAGAACAAAGTTGGAAGACTTAAACTAATTGACTTGAAGGCATATCATTAAGCTACAGTGATCAAAATTGTTTAATACTGGAGTCAAGATAGGTAATGGAACAATATTAATTCATCAATTGAACAGAAGAGAGAATCTAAACATAGATACACACACACATGCACACACACACACAACTGATTTTTTAGCAAAGTTAGAAAGATGGTTCAGTGGAAAAAAGGATAACCTTTTCAATAAATGATGCCAAAACAATTGCATAACTCTATTAACAAATGAACTTCTATTCACATCTTTTTTTTTTTTTAAAGATTTTATTTATTTATTTGACAGAGAGAGAGAGACAGTGAGAGAGGGAACACAAGCAGGGGAGTGGGAGAGGGAACACAAGCAGGGGGAGTGGGAGAGGGAAAAGCAGGCTCTCTGCCGAGCAGGGACCCCGATGCGGGGCTCGATCCCAGGACCCCGGGATCATGACCTGAGCCAAAGGCAGATGCTTTAACTACTGAGCCACCCAGGCGCCCCAAACTTCCATTCACATCTTAAGAACTCCAAATAGGGGCGCCTGGGTGGCTCAGTAGTTAAAGCGTCTGCCTTCGGCTCAGGTCATGATCCTAGGGTCCTGGGATCGAGCCCCGCATCGGGCTCCCTGCTCCGCGGGAAGCCTGCTCTCCCTCTCTCACTCCCCCTGCTTGTGTTCTCTCTCTTGCTGTGTCTCTCTCTGTCAAATAAATACAATCTTAAAAAAAACCCACAGAACTCCAAATAGATCATCAATGTAAATGTAAAATCTAAAGCTAAAACCTTTTTTCTATGATTAGTCTATTAAATTTATTAATTTTATTGATCTTTTCAGTGAGCCAGCTTCTGGTTTCCTTGATTTTCTTCTTTGCTTTTCTGTTATTAATTTCATTGATTCCTTTCTCATCCTTACTATTTTCCTTCTTCTGATTACTTTGGGTTTAATTTGCTCTTCTGTTTTGATTTTTTTTCCCATTTTCCAGACTTCTGTTTTAATTTCTTATGGTGGAAGCTGAAGTCATTGATTTGAGATTTTAATTCTCTTCTAATAAAAGGTGCTTAATACTATAAATTAATCCCCAAGTATTGCCTTAACTGCATCTCACAAACTTTAATAAATTATGTTTTCATTTTCATTTAGTTCAAACTATTTTTTAACTTCCCTTTTAAATTATTCTTTGACCCATAAGTTATTTAGAATTGTGTCTCTTACTATTTGGGGATTTTATAGATAATCTCTTTTATTAGTTTTTACTTTAATTCCATTGTGGTCAGAGAATGTGGTTTGTGTGATTCAAATAATTTCCAGTTTAATGAATGACATTTTCATGGCCCAGAATATGGTCTATCTTGGCTTCTACTACTTATGTTTGAGGTTCTTAAATCTTTCTTCTTGGTATTTGTCACAATTTCCCATCCAGTTTTACTTCATTATCACTGCTTACATTTCACTGTTTCTAGAGTTATCATTCCTAAATACTAATCTGATTCTGACACTCCTTCCTTTTTCCAAAAGCTCTGCTGATATCCCATTATCTACAGAATGAAATTCATTTTCTTTATTGGGGGAGACAGGGTCTTTCATTATCTGGCTACAAGTTATTTTAAGAAAGCCTCATCTAGTATTACCATCCTTTTCTGCCTCTTTTCATACATTCTGTATTCCAACTATGTTAAACTGATTTTCTTTTCCAAAAATGCTTTATGAAGTGCATTTCTTACATCTGTACCTTTGATTAAGCTATTCTTTTCTCCTGGAATTACCTTTCTCTTCCCTTCTTACTTTTTATTTAACATTCATGCCAATTCTGCTCACCTCTGGAATTTGCTTTCTTCAGCCAGAATCTACTATGTTTTTGGTTCATTTTTTTATACATATCGTACAGTATGCTTTGACGTGGGATGCCATATTTATGTAGGCACTCAGTGTTTCTTCAGATCTCAATAGTAAGGAAATTAAGACAATAAGGGGTTTTTCAAAATTAATAAAATTAATATCCTTAATTCTGTACATGGATCAAGAGATTCAGTAAAAGTGAAAATGTTTAAGTTCTGTTTTGGAATAGAATACACGATTATAGGCTTTCTGCATCATTTATAAGTCAGCATTAAAGATAGTGTTCACAAATGGAACAAAATCCCAGCTCAGTTTTCACTAAATGTTAGACATGACTAATGAGCGAGTTTGACAATGCTACAGAAATTAATGAATTGCAAAAAGAAACTGAAAATACTTTATCAACTGCCATCTATAAAATTATATGTTCCTAAGGTTTAGTGAAGGTGATACGTAGTAATTAATGTTGATGATTAGTTCGAAAATAAAATTATGAGCAATGTTGATATCATATACATTACAACACAGATAGGTGGATCAAAATATGAACTGGTGGAGGAGTTGAAATGACTTCCAAAGCTAGAAATTCCTTCTGTGGTAGCCAAAGCTATTCAATCTATAATTTCATATTATATTCAAAATTTAGTTTAAGTTATGACAAAGCAATAGAAAGAATAATATTTCTTCTAAACAACCTAAAAATTTCTCATAATAAAATGATGTACATTTATGTTTCGAGTTAAAATAAAAATTCAGAGGTGTTTTTCATTTTTTATGATTCCCTTTTTTCACTAATTTGTTTGATCAGCTAATTACCTGCTGTATACTTTGTGATCTATAAAAAATTGTGTGAATGGGAGTTGTTCTTATAGCCAAGAAAATAAGCTCTGTGCAATAATAACATTTGAGTAGCTCTTTACTGTTTTCAAAGCACTTTCAGGTGTGCTGTTTCTTGGGAGGAAAGGAATCCTAGTGAAAGGTATCAGTGGGTGTATGGAATCTGTGGTTCTTCTTTTTAAAGATTTTATGTATTTATTTATTTGAGAGAGAGAGAGAGCACAAGCAGAGTGAGCGGCAAGCAGAGGGAGAAGCAGGCTCCCCACTGAGCAGGGATCCCCATGTGGGACTCGATCCCAGGACCCTGGGATCATGACCTGAGCTGAAGGCAGACACTTAACTGTCTGAGCCACCCAGGCGCCCCGGAATCTGTGGTTTTTCTTTGTAGTCAGTGGAAGGATGCAGAGGAAAGGGAGCTAGGTGAGCAAAGATGTGCTAAGGTTTTTCTTGTCACCATTACAGAATCTCTTTAGAACTGGATTACTTGGACTATATCATAGACATTTTTAGCGTTCTTAAGTATGGTGTGCATATGCATAGTTGAATATAGACATTTTCAAGTGTTATTGAATCTTTTGAAGGTGAGATCATGAATATAAGAATCTAAGATTTGGTGATAATATATAAATGCATTCTCCTCCAAAGAAGATGCATGGCAACCTTTAGCATAGAAAATTGGGAGGAACCCTTTAGTTATCTAGGAGTCTTACAAGAAATGCTGACTAGTGTTTCTATAATGATTTCATCCCAGTTCCAGAAGGTGTAAGTCATGTGTGATTATGAATTTAATACATTAGGTAATTGCTCCAGTTCTGCCTTTATCCTTATTTGGTTATTTATCCTCCCATTCATGCCTGTTCTTGTTTTTACTTAGCAGTTGACCTTTTTACACAGACTTGGGGAAGAAACCCAGCAAGAACTAAATGCCTCCATTTCATACCTGCCATATTTAGAAATGTTTTTCTTTGAAGTGTTAAGTCTGATCTGTTTTATCCAGGTGCAAAATGTGGGACATTTGTTTTAAAGTAGAATTAAAACATGATCAATTATTTTCAATTGAAGCATTTCCAGTTACACTGCTTAAAAAATAGCTTTTGTAGTCTGGTTAGTTTTATTCAGTAAAATATATTTAATTATTAACAAAACAGATCAATGTAGCTGAAATTTAAATTTATTTTTTGAAACATTTTAAGCCATTTCAGTCAACTTAAAATCAATTTAAAGGCTAAATTATTAAATTGACATTTAAATACCCCTTCTTCCATCACTAATGCTCTTCTCCAGAAATAACTAATCATAATCGTTGATTTTAATCCTCTATGCTGATATTTGTTTAGAGAATGAGAATAGTGTTCTGCCCCTGCACCGTCTGAATTCCTGATCTATAGATTCCATAAGCATAATAAAATGGTGCTTAATTTAAGCTACTATGTTTTGGGATAGTTTATTATGCAGCGGGAGTAATTGAAAGATAAGTGGAATTTAAATATGCTAAAGAGAAAAGTCTCTTTTCTGCTTTAGCAAAAGTCCTGGGATAGGATATTAAATTGCCTAAAGCTTAGTATTTATTTTGGATTTGGAGGGATGTTAGTTCATAACAGAAGAGAAAGCTGCAAAGGTAGTAGGTGTCAATTGTGGCTTTTAACACTTCATTAGTGGGTTTAAACTTTTTTCTGTGTGCAATGGGAACATAAAGATTTTCTGAGTGTAGAAGATCATGGAAAAAGACAATGGAACTCTTACATCATTCCAACATCTTGGAATGGGCCTCAAGTTCACTTATCCTTATATGTGTTTACTCAGCAAACATTTGTCATGCTTATACTTTTGGCCAGGGGCATAGTTTTGATTTTTTTTAATACAAAGGCTTATTTACTTATTTTTATGAAATTATATACAGTCAGAATAAGGGTCTAGTAAGAAAGCTAGCCATGATTTTTTTTTATGTCTCTAAGTAGGGCACTAAAAATTATCCTGGCTATATGTATATATTAAGTAGTTATAATGATAATGTAGAGCATGACTATAGTGGAAAAGACTTGAAGGTTAAATCAAGTTCAGAAAATATTTAGTGGGTATACACATTTCTGGGAATGTGTTAACTCTCACTTATTGATATTTATGAAAAAGCCTGCTGGGAATTTGATGGGGATTGCATTGAATCTGTAGTTCAGTTTCAGGGAGAATTGACATCTTAACAATATCAATCTACTAATTCATGAACCCAGAATTGCTCTCCATTTATTTAGGTCTTCTGTAATTTCCTTCATCAGGGATTTGTAGTTATCTTGCAACCTTGGTAAGATCATTTATTCTGTGAGTTTATGTTCAATTTTTTTAGTGCTTTTATTTTTGATTATTTTTATTTAGAAAATAATCTTGAACTTTCACATCATGATAACACATTTGCGACTGTGTTATCTCAGTCAATATGGCCTTTAAAAAATTTTTATCATAATATTTTATGCACAAACTGAGACATGTTTTGTTTCTAAGTCTTTGTTTTTATACATCTTTTATTTGTTTATTACTTATTATTTTCTACCAGTTTGGGTTCCAAAAGATTTTCCAGTATCTTTCATTGCATATTGTTTCACATAGGATTCTGTCATGGGAGTCAGCAAATTTCTACCTGTTACGCCTTTCTTTGATCTCTTTTTACAGGCAAAAATTCATATATAGTTGACCCTTTAATAACATGGGGTTTAGGGGCACCCACATTTCCCCTTTCCCATGCAGTCAAAAATCTGTGTATGACTTGGTTCCCCCAAAACGTAACCACTAATAGCCTACTGTTGACCTGAAGCCTTACCAATAACATAAACAGCCAATTAGCACATATTTTGTATGTTATGTGTATTATGTACTATATTCTTACAATAAAATAGAGAAAAAAATGTTATTAAGAAAATCAGAAGGAAGAGAAAATAACACTTACGTGCTGTACTGTATTTACTGAAAAAAAATCCACATATAAGCAGACTTGTGCAGTACAAACTCCTGTTCAAGGGTCAACTATAATTTAATTTCTTAGTTTTCTCAATGCTTAAGCACAGTGCATGGCTGTTGTGTTTAATAAATAGCTATTGATTGTTTTGAGGAGAAGAGAGAAATTGCATGCAGGTAACATAAAACCACTTTTCTCAAGGCTTATTACCACCAAGGAAATAATAGCAAAGTAGCAAGAAATAGTATTCCATGGGAAACATGACTCTGAGCTTGTGGTCAGCTTGTTTGGGTATTATCTACATTGGTCCAGGTGGAGAGAAATTCCTGTGTTGATAGCTGAATTAAACTAGATAAGAAAACAGAGAAACACTTATTCGTATAAAATAATTAGGAAATATAGTTTGAAAGAAAACACAGCCATTTCCCCTACCTGTTTTAAACTGATGAAAGATTTACAACTCTGTAAATTCACTACCTTTTATTTTGTTGAACATTTTTTCCTATAAATTGAGTTTATAAATTAATTAAACTGACAAAATATACTTATTTCTCATTTTCAGTCCAAACAACAATAGTTGTTTTTTTTTTTTTTAAGAATTTGAAGCTCAGTAACTATACTTTCATCTAATTCTATAGTCATCTGTCTTTAACCAATGTACTACTATAGATTCTTTATCTGGCCATCTGTTCTTAGTATTAGAACATAGGTTGGGACTCAGATAGGTTGATACTTCTGTGGTGATCCTTTCCCAAATATAACCTTTGCTTGCTTTTAGTTTTCAGGAAGAATCAATTTTTTTGAATAGAAGAGAGGTTGTTATTAATGATACAAATATTTGTGTAAACTCTTTGAACTTTAAAATATTAGCCATTTCATTAATCAGCAGTTATTTGCCAAATTGGTGTACAGTATCCTTCTTCCATATTGTCATAGATGCTTCAATCAAGTAATAAATTAGAAAGTCCATTACGTGTATATTCTCAAAAATTAAATAATCCTTTGGTGGGCTTATTAAGACAATGAAAGGATATACTATATATTCTCTTTTCATTTCCAGGTTTTGGATAAATTTCTTAGCACTGGGTACTGTGGTAGATATTGTAAACCTAGATAAAAGACAAAAAGGTTGATAACCTTAATCAGTGAGCACCTAGAAATGAATAATAAAACCCAATAGAAAAAATAGAAAGAATACAAACTGTCTTTTCAATGAAGAAGAAATTCACTATGCCAGTAACCATGAGAAGCTACCTCTAATCTCAGTCATAATTTTAAAAGGCAAATTAAAATAACAGTGAATGAATAGTTTGGCATTCAGATTGGCCAAATTATAAAGGTCTATAAGTAAATGTTGGTCACTATGTAGGCATATTCACACATTGATGATGAAGTTTTAATTTGTTACAACGAGCATGTTCTTTGGTATTTCTTGTAATAGCACAATATAGAAAACCTTCTCAGTAGGTTTGTGGCTAGGTAAATAGACCAGGTTTCAGATTTATGGAAAAGAACTAGATAGATTTGTCTGGAAAGCTCTTCATGATACCATTAAGGGAGAAAAAGAAGATGTGGACAGATAACAAATTTTTACTTGAAAAACTTTTTTTTTAAAGATTTTATTTATCCGAGAGAGAAAGAGAGAGAGAGAGCATGAGCGGGGAAGAGAGGTGGAGGGAGAGGGAGAAGCTGACTCCCCGCTGAGCAGGGAGCCTGATGTGGGACTCGATCCCAGGACCGTGGGGTCATGACCTGAGCTGAAGGCAGACGCCTAAGCGACTAAGCCACCCAGGTGCCCAAAAAACTATTACGTGTGTATATTTATAGGTAGGTCTGAAGAAATGGAGGAATATTTGTTTACGTTAGTGGCATAAGAAAATATTTTTTTTTCAAGTAGAGGTAGGTGATTTTAACTGTATTTTTAAAATAATTTTCTTCATATAAGTATGAAAACTGAAATAATCGCATTCTTTGGGAGATTTCCTGTTGTGGGATTTTATAAAATTATGCAGTAACTAGGGAAAGCCTTCGGTTTTTCCTACTGATATTAAAGAGGGAGAAAGCAGAACAAGTATTAATAGTATGTAATACCCCAAAGTGTCTGTTATAAATAAACTAAGAGTGGAGGGATGAATATTTTTATGCAAATGAATTACAAATATTTGTGAGCTGGGCCTCATGTCTTGTTATTTCTATTTCTTTTCCTCAGTCCTCTTCCTCCCTGCCTTTCTCTTTCAAAGGTGAACATTCTTTGGTTCAGTGTTGTAGTATTTTGAGACACTCTAATCCTAGTGAATTCTTTGCTTTCATTAGTGAAACTGGAGGGAGGGTTTCCTCCAGTTGAGTCAAGTGGTTGGAATGGTGAGACTAGGTAGGGAGGGATAAACCAAAGTGGTGACTCATGAAAGAATCAAGGTTTGAGTAGCTGCTGGCCAAAGGAGAAGAAAGGTGTAGACAAGGGGTATGAGTGTGTGTGTGTATGCGTGCACGCCTGCACGTGTGTGCGCCACAGCTGCAGAGGTACATACCTTACCCACTGTGCACCGAAGATCTTGTGATCTAATTTAATCTGTGATGCATAAGGTTACTCAATATGAATGCCAGTTCTCGTAACATGCTGTAATAAGTTATGCTTGCAAGTAGAATGCCATATGTAAATAGAAGGGCCACCTAGATGAGTGTGTTTGTTCAGATTTCCTTGTCTCCATCTTCATCCCAATGTAAATGCATTCATTACTGATTGGAAAATAATATAATTAAATTTACTAAAATTACGTGTAAACTGTTAGTATCCAGTAACTCAGTGAGAGTCAAAGGATTCTTCTTATGAGGAAAACCAAGTGCCTTTTAACAAGGATTTTTGATGTCTAATTTTACTCTTTAACTGTTTGGTTGTTTGGCCTATTTTTAGGATCTTGGTCATATTCTGCATGATTCAGGGTGTTGAACAAATGAGATGTTGGAAAATTCTTATAATTGAAATTTTAAGCAGATTTTCAGTACCTGCTTTGAGTTCTTGTTCCACACTCTCAGAAACATAACAAATATACAGTTTATTCTACAGTGTTCAAGTAAATGCTTGGTGTGTACCAGTATATATTCTTATATTGATGTTGGTTGTTTTTGTTTCTAAAAATCATCAGGGTTGCCTGGCAGGCTCAGTCGGTAGAGCATGACTCTTGATCTTGGGGTTGTGAATTCGAGCCCCATGTTGGACATAGAGATTACTTAAAAAAAAAGAAGTACTATTGGGGCACCTGGCTACCTCAGCCGGTGGAGCATGTGACTCTTGATCTCGGGGTCATGAGAACATAGAGTTTACATAAAAAAAAAAAAAAATCAGCCTTAGGAGAAATAGGTGACCAACTACTGGAGAGTCATCTTTGAAACTGGCTTGTGAGAGTACCAGCTCTGAGTACCTCTGTTTTGGAGTTGTGGCTTAAAGCTTCCTCTTTTTACCATGTGAAAAAAAATAAATCTTTCCCTATCTAAACAATATTAAGGCTTATATAAATATTCTGGGGAGAAATTAAAAACATTCCCAAATTCATATTAAGTTCTTTCTTAGAAACAGGATTGGATTGAAAGAGAGAATATTCTACAGGAAAAGGAGAGATGGGAGAGGTTCAAGGAAGGAAGCAGGCTGAGTGGGATGGAAGAAGTAAACCAGTCTTACCTGAAAGTTTTGTCTGTTATCTAAGTGTATTTCAACCATTATCTCTCTGTGCATGATTATTTTCTCTTCTGAATGTCAATTCCATTTCTTTGACTGGAGAATAACCTCCACTTACTGAATGTTGACAGTCATCACTAACAGGGAAATGCAAATTGAAACCACAGTGAGATACCACCTCACACCGACTAGGATGAGTACTGTTGAAGGGGCGCCTGGGTGGCTCAGTTGGTTAAGCGGAGAACCCTTTTAATAGTAAATTGAAGAGATTTGTAAAAACAAATGAATCAAGTTCTCTTATGAATGATTTTCACCAATGCCTATAATATAATAGCACATCACTTGGTTAAGAATTTTTAAATCTACTTTTTTTTTTAAAGATTTTATTTATTTATTTGATAGAGAGACAGCGAGAGAGGGAACACAAGCAGGGGCAGTGGGAGAGGGAGAAGCAGGCTTCCTGTTGAGCAGGGAACCCGACACAGGGCTCGATCCTAGGACCCTGGGTTCATGACCTGAGCCGAGGGACTGAGCCACAGGCGCCCCTAAATCTACTTTAAACTTTGCAGTGGCATACATACAGTTAAATAACATTTAACCGAAACTTTTGCTTTATTTGAAAGATTAAGTGCGGTTCAGCTAGAATTGTGCTTGTTGTTTATACCTTTAACATTTTTTTCTGTACATATATCCAAATTCTCACTTTCTAGGCTTTTATTTTATTTTATTTTATTTTATTTTATTTTATTGAGGGGTAGGGAGAGATGAGGGAGAGGGAGAGAGAGAATCTCAAGCAGGTTCCATGCCCGGCCCAGAGCCCAATTCAAGGCCTCATCTCACGACCCTGAGATCACAACCTGAGCCAAAGTCAAGAGTTGGAGGCTCAACCAATTGAGCCACCCAGGCACCCCTCTTTCTGGTTTTTTAAAAAGGAAATTTGTCTCCAGTTTTTTGCTGATACTAGTATTTACACATGAGTCATAAGTGGTAAATATATTTGATGCAAAAGGCAAAGGGGAACAGGGAATACTGAGACAATTTTTGTTCTCTAGGGTTTTAGAAAATTGAAGACTCAGACAAAGGTGGCAGACTTATTTAGTAAAATATAATAATGAATAATACAACTACCATTTTAATTTTCTAAGTCTAGAATTTCTACCTTAAGTATATGAGAATATGAAATAATTTCTTTGAAAACATTTTCCAGCCTTGAGCATTGCAAAATATCTACTGGCAGGATATTAACTTGGAACAGCAGACTGTTCTTTTTTTAGTAGCCTTTTTCCTGCAGATGTGACTTTAACAGAGGAAGATGTGTTGTTTTTGTTTTTTTGTTTCTTGTTCTTTTTTTTTTTTTTTTTTTTTTTGGTGCTCCAGCAGGTAATCAGCAGTAGAAGTAAAGACAGTAGTCATTTGCTAAATGAACTTTGGTCAGTTTAGGTATATTGTGTATACAGCTGTTTAAATGTTGGTGATTTCTAGTATTCTTATAAAATTGTTTTTTTGAAACTCCTCTAAGTAAATTTTAGAAATAAATTTTAACTGCTTTAATACTATGATCTGTAAGTTTGGATGTGGGGGAAGAGCAGATATATTTAGTTTCTGTTCTAAAGTGGTAGATGAAAAATTGGTGGTAACAATTCTTATATTCAATTATCACATGACATTAGAAAAACAGGATGCATGGTGCAATCAAATATTATTTATTACAAAATTTTAAAAATGCTTTGTAAATACTTTCCCCTTAGCTATATTAGAATACACACTCTCTGGTCACATTTTAAATTTGATACTAAGGAAGAATTTTCTTTAGGCTCAATTAGGTAATATTTCTTTAAAATTTTTTATAAAGATTAATATCCTACTGAACAGGAATTTGACCCAGACTTACCTACATATGTGTATATGCTTCTAACTCTGGTCCTGACACTTGACTTTTTGCATTTTTCCTTTGTTGTACTTCAGTCCCTGCCGTAATCTGGAATGCAAAAAGAACTTCCGGGAAGGACATAGTATTACTTAAAAAATGTACAAATAGGAATAGAGTCATTAGTCAGTGACTAAGGATAGCTGAATTCAATTTCACTGATGTTTAAAGTGTCTAATGTCCTGTCTTTCAGTGAGACCAACATTTGGCATTCAATATCTGGGATTGTGGGTGAGGTGAAAGGAAAGGTGAATTCTAATAATGAATCAAGGCAGGAACTGAAGGAGGCTTTGTTTGTTTCTTTAACTTGTTTTGTAATAAAATCAGTTGTTTCAGTGAATAACCAAGTTGTAGTGACATGAGGAATTGCACGTTGCTTGTGAGATGTAGAATGACATAGGAACTGCCAAAATTCTTTTCATTTATCATGAATTCCAGAAACAGAACTTTTGACCAGAAGTATCACATTCCTTTTTTTTTTTTTTTTTTTTAACTAAACACTTTTTGTTCTTTAGGGAATAAAGCATTCCAGCTTTACTCGAAATCCCAAATGGAATCATATTGCATGATTGTAATCAGAAAAAAAAATTTTGTAAATAGCTCCCAAGAGAGACTCTTAAGGCTGCTTTACCAAGTTTAAATACAACTTTGTGTCTCTGAGCAAGTCTATAATCATTTCTCTCTCTCCTCCCCTCTGAGTAATCACATTTAATTTGTATTGGAACTTTAATGAAAGTTCATAAACTTTCAGTCTAATTGGGAAAGAGGAATGTCAGTGGGTTAATATGGAAGAAACCAAAGTGTGTAATGGACCTGGTTTGTGATTTTATTTTTTTATATAAAGCTGAAAAGCAAAATAGGATCTGGGTTGATATTTATGTATGTATGTGTGTATGTATTGGGGGAGGGGTAAAGGGGGAGGTGGGGAGAGAATCTTAAGCAGGCTCTATGCCCAGCGTGGAGCTCGACATGAGGCTCAGATCTTGATCTGAGCCAAAATCAAGAGTCGGATGCTTAACCAGCTGAGCCACCCAGGTGCCACAGGACCTAGACTTAATACGTATCTTTTGTTTTGCTCCTTACTTCATGTATGTCAATCCTGTGTTGCAGGGAAAGATCACTAAACTGGCTTTTTGACTTGGTTGAACTATTTAGCTCTTTGTTATGGGCTTTTGATATAATTTCTCTGAGATTTAGTTTCCTGTCTCTTAATTTTCTTTCTTTCTTTCTTTTCTTTCCTCCCTCCCTTCCTTCCTTTCCTCCTTCCTTCCTTTTCTTTCTTAATTTGACAAATCTGTGCATTATGAGCCTTCCTTTTCTTTCTGATACAATTTCTCTCCTCTAATGGAGAAGAGAAGGGATAGATGATGTTTTCCATATTCCCAAACCTCTTAAGATGTAAGTTAGGAAAAAGGAATAGTTAAAAAACAAATAAATAGATAAGTGCCATTGGTAACTTATATAATAGGGTCTCTAGCTACAACAGGAGCTCAAAATTAGATAGATTAAAACTTGAAATGTGATGAAAGGGTGAGTACGGTTTTAGTCACTAGGAAGAAGAGGATGGTGGGTGGGGGGGGGGGAAGAGGTAGTGAACAGATCAAGGCAGAGTTTTAAGAAAGGTGGAGATTTCTTATAACAGACTGACCTGACTTAAGCAGAGACTCAGGGAGGTAGAAGTGGGGAAAAAGTGGAAATTAAAATGGCATAAATTTGTGAAGCCAGATAATGGAGGAAAGCTGTGTAGAAATGTGTATTTGAATTAAAAGAGGCAATAAGAAGCCATTGCAAATTCTTGAACAGGGAAGTAACATGATAAAATTACTCTATCAGCAGTGTTTCATTGGAATGTTTGGAAGAGAATACCTCAGTTTTCCCTGCTGCAAGTATTCTGTCCTGGCATTGGAATTTGGCAATTAATTCTTTTTTAAAAAAGATTTTATTTATTTATTTGAGAGAAAGAGACAGAGATAGCAAGAGAGAAAGCACGAGCAGGGAGGAGAGGGAGAAGCAGGCTCCCCGCTGAGCAGGGAGCCCAATGTGGGGCTCGATCCCAGGACCCTAGGATCATGATCCAAGCCAAAGGCAGACATCCAATCAACTGAGCCACCCAGGCGCCCCTGGCAATTAATTCTTAAACAGCTAACAGTTTTCTACTGTACTGAATTATCTTACCTGGTATATGAAAATCAACTTTCTATGTATTTTTACTTGCTGTTTCAGAGAAGCATCTCAGTATAATCTTGGGGAAAAAAACCAAAAAACAAAAAAACAGAGGAGCACCTGGCTGGATCACTCGGTAGAGCATGAGACTCTTGATCTTGGGGTTGTGAGTTCAAGCCCCACGTTGGGTATGGAGATTTAAAAAACTTAACAGACACCTAGGGATTCAAATTTGAATTAAAATTCAATCACATTTGGTGCTACAAATACAAATACCTCAACCAATGTGATGTTGAGATGAGCAGATAGATATTTTATGTGCACAGTTATGTTTGTAATGGTGTCATAACTTGCTTTTCTGCATAATCACTAGCAGGTTTCTTTTGACATTAATTGGAAGTTCCATCCTGACTGTAGAAACATTTATGTGTGAAAGATATGTCTTACTTAGAATTGTGATTATATGGTGTTTTCATAATGCTCATAGCAGATTTATGTCTCTAGTAGATTTGGAGTCTCAATTAGTATTATATACTAATAATTGAAGCAATAAAATAGGTGGGGAATATTGTAGGATTTAATATCCATAATTAGCAGGAAAGAAAAAGAATAGTTACCAATAATAGAAAATCAGATATGTGTACTGTGAATGAACAGTAAGTGAGAGTATAGTATATTTCTGTGTGTACACATGAACCAACAACTTTGGACTTCAGATTTTAATTTCTAAAATGGAGGGTAGTAAGGGGCACCTGGGTGGTTCAGTCGTTAAGTGTCTGCCTTCAGCTCAGGTCATGATCCCAGTGTCCTGGGATTGAGGCCTGCATTGGGCTCCCTGCTCCGCTGGAAGCCGGCTTCTCCCTCTCCCACTCCCCCTGCTTGTGTTCCCTCTCTCGCTGTGTCTCTCTCTGTCAAATAAATAAATAAAATCTTTAAAAAAAAAAAAAAAGGAGGGTAGTAAATCCTGCCTTATCTTGCTGGGTTGGTTGTAGGAACAAATGAAAGACACTGTGTTTTAAATTTGCTTAAAGGATTATGTAAACTCTTAACATACTGCCCAAATGTATTTATTATCATTATTATCACTGTTACTTCTAAAAATACACAGCTGTATATTACAGTTCTTTATTAAAAAGATGATTTATAGAAAAGATTAGAACTTCTAGTACTTGGGATAGGAATATACATTTCTGGTATGATTTGAATGTATTATTATTTCAGGAAAAAAAGAATCTAAAAGAATGTTATATTTATTGGCTCATTGAAGCCAGGAATTTCTGCAACAATGATGAAGTCATCCATATCATAATTAAAAGAATAATATAAAACACACAAAAAGGTATGCATATATAAATAATTCATACAAACTCAAGTGTGCAGACGAACTTCTTTCCCATCTCCCTGGTCAGGGACCAGTGAAATTCCTTGGGACCTGTCAAAAACAAATGAACAAATGTACTTGTCCTTTAGGTGTGTTTTCATAGCTCAGGGCAAACCAGGGTCCCACACAACAATGCAACCTCTGCTGAAGGTTGTAGACATTGTTTCCATAGGATGAAACAAACTACTAGGCAGAGAGTAAGTAGATACAACAAACAAGAGAATAAATACAAGGACTGGAGATAATAGAAAAACCTTGTAGCAAGTTTGTTTTAAATGATTAGAGATTAAAAGAAGGAATAGAAACTATAATGTTAAACTTGAGCAATATGAAAGAGGAACAGGAAGATTTGAAAGAGACCAAATAATACTTAGAAATAAAAAAAACAGTACTTGAAATTAAAATGTCAGTGATTTTCAGCCAACAAACTTCTTTGTTCTATGTGCCATAATGTATTTCTTACTATAGTATAAAATAATAAGTTTAAAAGAATTAGTTAATTTCGGGATACCTGGATGGCTCAGTCATTAAGCAGCTGCCTTCGGCTCAGGTCATGATCCCGGGGTCCTGGGATCAAGCCCCACATTGGGCTCCCTGCTCAGCGGAAAGCCTGCTTCCCCCTCTCCCTCTGCTGCTCCCCCTACTTGTGCTCTCGCTCTCTCTGTCAAATAAATAAATAAAATTAAATTTTAAAAAAGAATTCGTTAATTTGAAGAGGGCTTTGAGGATATCACCCAGAAAATGGCATAGACATATAAAGAGAAAAATATATATTAGAAATGTTAAGAACATTGAAGACAGATTGAGTGTGTCCAACTTATGTCTAATAGAAATTTCAGAACCAGAGAATAGAGAGAATGAGTAAGAGATAATATCTGAAAGGAAGATAAAGGCTATAAGTTTTCCAAAATTAAAGAAAATCATGAGATTTTAGATTGAAGGAGTATACTATATTCTGAACAAGATGCATAAAAAGTAAATCCACACTTAGGGACACCTGGGTGGCTCAGTCGGTTAAGTGTCTGCCTTCGGCTCAGGTCATGATCCCAGAGTCCTGGGATCGAGTCCCACATTGGGCTCCCTGCTCAGGGGGGAGTCTGCTTCTCCCTCTCCTACTCCCCCTTCTTGTGCTCTCTCTCTCTGGCAAATAAATAAGATCTTTTAAAAAAATAAATCCACACTTAGTATTTATTGAACACTTAATATTTGCCAAGCATGTTCTAATTACTTTACATGTATTATTTCACTTACTTTCTTCAGTAATCCTTTGGGAAAATTACAATTTTTATTCCTATTTAAAATTTGAGAAAACTGGAGCGCCTGGGTGGCTGAGTTGGTTAAGTGTCCGACTCTTGATTTCAGCTCAGGCCATGATCTCAGGTTATGAGATTGAGCCCTGTTTAGGGCTCGGTGCTGAGTGTGGTGCATACTTAAGATTCTTAATTCTCTCGGGGCGCCTGGGTGGCTCAGTCGTTAAGCGTCTGCCTTAGGCTCAGGTCATGATCCCAGGGTCCTGGGATCGAGCCCCGCATTGGGCTCTCCCCTCTGCGGGAAGCCTGCTTCTCCCTCTCCCACTCCCCCTGCTTGTGTTCCCTCTCTCGCTGTGTCTCTCTCTGTCAAATAAATAAAATCTTAAAAAAAAAAAAAAAAAAGATTCTTAATTCTCTCGCTCTCCCTCCCCTCCCCCCACTTGTGCACATTTGTACTCACTGTTTCTCTCAAATAAGATAAAATAAAATAAAATAAAGTTTGAGGAAACTTGAGCCCAAGGAAGTTAAAAGTCACATAACTTATAAATGATGGAGTCGTATTTGAACAGGTTGAGTCCCCTTGACAACAATGACTAAGAAATGATAGAAATAGACACTAATAGCGTTAATAATATAAACGGTACGTGTTGAGATTTAAAAAATTAAAGTAGCAACTTTAAGCAGGTTTATAACTAAAAATATGAAAATTTTGAATAAAATATAGAATTTCTAGTTTTTGAGAAAAATGTAAATTACCAAAGTTGACTAAAGGAAATAGAAAACCTAAAAGGACTCTAACCATTAAAGAAATTGATTTAGTTTTAAAAAACTGCATGTATGAGAAATACCAGTCTCAGTTATTTCACTTGTGACTTTTACCAAAATTTGTATTAGTAGGTATCCTCTGTCTTATAATTAAATGTTCCAGAAATGAAAAATTTGATAATTTTCCTGACTAGCACTTACCACATCTCTAAGTTATGTCTTACTGCCCTACAAGAGATTAAGCTTTAAGGGCAGGGATCATGCCTTGTTTATTTGCCTACTGCATCTTTAGCATTTAGTAAACTACCTGTCATTTGATAGGTTCTCAGTAAATACTTGACTGAAAAGTATAGTAATATAATAATTCTTATTTTAAAAATATTTAGAAATCTTGGGGCGCCTGGGTGGCTCAGTCGTTAAGCATCTGCCTTCGGCTCAGGTCATGATCCCAGGGTCCTGGGATCGAGCCCCGCATCGGGCTCCCTGCTCAGCCAGGAGCCTGCTTCTCCCTCTCCCACTCCCACTGCTTGTGTTCCTTCTCTAGCTGTCTCTCTCTCTCTCTGTCAAATAAATAAAAATAAAATCTTTAAAAAAAAATATTTAGAAATCTTTATGTTTTCCTTATTTGAACTATCATAATTCCTATAGAGAAATAGTTTGTGAGACAAGTTTGTTTATGTTTTGATATTTTAGGATTTATTCTTCACAAAATGTATTTTATGAGGTTTTAATAAGAATACATAAAAGTTTTAAAGTATATCATTTTAGATTCATTAAATAACTTAAGGGGGAAATCCTTTCATGATGTATGCATATATCAAATCATCATGTTGTACACTTAAGTACCTTACAGTTTTATTTGTCAATTATATCTCAATAAAGCTGGGGGGAAAATACCACTAAAAAAAAAAGGATATCATTTTAAACATGTTTATTAGAAAATGATGTATGTGAGATATAACAATTTTTTTAAAGATTTTATTTATTTATTTGACAGAGAGAGACACAGAGAGAGAGGGAACACAAGCAGGGGGAGCGGGAGAGGGAGAGGGAGAGGGAGAAGCAGAAGCAGGCTTACCGTTGAGCAGGGAGCCTGATGCGGGGCTTGATCCCAGGGCCCTGGGAACATAACCTGAACCGAAGACAGCCGCTTAACAACTGAGCCACCCAGCCACCCAAGATGTAACAATTTTTTGATACTTTAAAAAATAATTTAGTGGAGGAAATAAAAAAAAATCCTCTTTCCTGTTCTCTCTCATAAGTACACAAGTTTAATGCATTTTTCCCTGTTTATTCTTCATCCTGTTTTCAACATACTTAGTACGTTTTTGTCTTAACAGGAACATTTTCTTATATTCTTTTCTTTCATTCACATTATTATTTGAAGAGGTATGTCAGTTTTAAATGATTTTGCTTTCCCTCCTCTTACCTCTTCTTTTTATTCATTTTGCTTGAGTATTCCGTTTCTTGCACCCTACAGATTTTGTTTTCTCCAAAGATGTGTTTACTAACTGACTTTATTAAAGATTAATATCTGATGATAAATGCCATATTTACTCTCAGGTTTTTGTTTTTTTCTTTCATGAGTTTAAATAAAGGAAAAGCCATATATATTCTAGAAATCAAGGGTTCATTCTTATCATGTATGGAATGTGACATTTTAGTTCATGGTTAGTGTTGTTCTTATTTTGTTCTTTGAAATCAGAGATTTTTCATCTTTCTAGTGATTCAGAGTAACTTTTGATATCATTCAAATTCAAATGTGAAAATTGAATAAAACTTGTAACCATTTTCTTCTTAAATGAATAGGAGTTTTTGTGCTTGATAGATTTTTCTTAATAGTGAGAAGAAGACATCTGTAACAGAGCACTTAAGTTAAATTTTTGTGCTTAATTTATTTGTATTTAAAATCCAACCACAGTTACTTACTTCCAAAGAGGAAATCTTAGTGAAGCTAAGAGTTATTGGCACAATACCAAAATTTTGTGTTAAATAAATATGTGTGGGTGTAAAAGGATCATTTCTGGTACTTTATAGTTTTGGAAAATAAATGCTGTTTCTCAAGTTGAGTTACTGCACAGTTTTACTGACGTCGATAGCATATATTCTTTTTGTTGATATTAAATAGATTTAAAATCTTTATTTTCTCTTTATATTCTCCAAAATTCACTGGAAAGTGGTTTATTCTGAAAATTGTCTGTGATTAAGTATTTCTTTTTCTGTTTTATTTTTAATTTTTTTGAGTATAATGGACACATAGTGTCAGGTGTATAACAGTGATTAAGTTTCTCTCTACCTTACCACAGTGCCTATTCTTGTCTATTACTTCCTACTTCTTCTTCTTCTTCTTCTTTTTTTTTTAAGATTTTATTTATTTGCGAGAGAGAGAGTGTGCCTAGGAGCAGTGGGGAGGGGCAGAGGGAGAGGGAGAATCAGACTCCCTGCTGAGTGGGGAGACTAGCACAGGGTTCATTCCAGGACCCTGAGATCATGACCTGAGCCAAAGGCAGATGCTTAACTGACTGAGCCACCCAGGCGCCCCACTTCACACTTATTTCTGATGCATATAGGAAATAATTCCCATCCCTTAGGTTAAAAACAAATTATTTATTTCCTATCTGGAAAAGTTTCTTCTTTTGGATTAGAATTTAAATTCTTGGAATAACCATAAAGTGTTTCTGTGAAATCATTTGAAATTATAGTATATTAAAATGGGTTACCAAATTTAAAGTAGTCATTTTATGCCAGGATAACATAACTTTAGCTTTCTTATTAAATAATTGAAAACATAGAGTAGACAGAAATTAAGTAAGTTTAACGTGCTTTTGTGTGTTGATGTATTTATACCTCTGTAACATGCATTTATGCCTGGTTAGCTGCTATTAGTGTGTTAAGCAATTTTCATATAAAATAAGTATTAAAGTTACACCCATTCACAACTATTGTAACAAATTAGTATGTGTACATATCCTTTCCTGGATAAAATTAAACATTTCAACAACATTACCCATTTTCCTGACTAGACATTTTTTTGGTAAGTATTTAAATAGAAGCTGCTAAGTACTTAAAGGATGTCTGGTAGAAGACAAAGGGAATGGATGTGTTAGAAGATCCATTTTTGTGTGTTTCTAGTTAGCCAAGATCTTAATATGATGGAGGTTGGTTTTTGTGATGTTAAATTTCTTGATTTTTGACTTGTGTCATTGGTATTATAAAATGGCTTAAAACTTTGAGACCATGCAGTTAGATTCAGGGTGTATTATTAATTTTATTAAATTTTGCTATGATTCATTTTTTTGTGTGTAGAAGTTTATCTCAGATGTTGAAGTCATGACATTTTAGTTAAAGCTATAGGTGTATTTTTCTCTTTAACTTCCATATAATGTCAAAACAAGAATTGCTTAAAACAGTTTGTTATAATTAATATGGCTACTTAACACATAAAAATAGAGGTCTGTAAATGTTAAAGTGATTCTGTGTCACTAGTTAATGTTCATTGATGATATAGTAACTGTACTTGTAGTTTGGTAATTTTGTGATAATTCAATCAGTGACTGCTTTAGAGTAGGGGAAGACTCGGGAGTTGTAGGATTTTCTTTTTTGCTGTCTCTACCTTGTATTTTTGTGGCCTCAGAAAAGGCAGTGAAGAAATGTTTTATTTTTCCTCAAACATATAAAATACATCTGGAAGAATAAATTCACATCTGGTTCATGGATTTCCTCCATGGAGATGATCCAAATTCAGTGTCAAGATTAGAGTTTGTACTCATGGGTTTGCAGAATCTTGTGTGGAATTTGAAATATTTTGTTTGGAAGTAGTTGGGGAAACAATTGATTCAGATGTTTGTGTTAAGTTCTAATTTTAGATATATTTCTCCCTTATTAAAAATAAAAATGTTTTATGCTTCATAATATCAAGGTACTTGTAAACACTATACATTTAACGAGGTGTTTTGTGGGACCATTCTCAAACATTGTTTTATGAAAGAGAGATCAATTAAATTGTTAAACTTACCAGGTCATGATCATTGGTGACCCTAACCATTAGTGGAAATGTACTTCTTGTACATAGTACAGTGTAGCCTCAACTATGCTGTCACACTTCATTGACTCTATTTAAAATAGAAGCAACAGAATCATTTTTTAACTATTCTAAATGTCTGCCTAAATGCAGTCTGTAAGTTTGGAATATAATGGTGTATGTACTCAGTTCTTCCCTCAATCTCACAATGGCTAATGAATGTATTTGTGTCTGAATGGAGTCCCTGGAGTAGCATAAAGTAGAAGCATTTGTGGGCTCAATCCAAGAAGCATGTGAACTAAAAATAATATTGTCAAACATTTATGAATTATTTGTCTTACGCATTGAGGCTGCCAAACCAGGCTGCTAGTCATGTGAATTAAACTTGATAACACTAGAACAAATGGGTGTTGTTCATTAAAGAGGATGTTTGAATTTTTTCAAGGATTCTTTTTTCACCCTTTAACATGTGATACATTTTCCATATAATAACGTAATAAAGTTTATTTGTATATAAATCTATAGCTATTTGCTTTTCTATATGTTTTTAAACTTTGAACTTTCTGTGGAATAGAAAAATGCATTTTGCATATGTGTCTAATTTAGTGGTTTCTAAACAATATGGTAAGAATTTTTGTGTTTCAGCAGATTTTCCAGTGCATCATCAAATTGTAGGTATTATAAGAGTCTCAATAAGGAGCCAGTCCTTAAGGGCTTCTACTTCTTTCCTCTTCAACTCTTACTTTTAGCCCTTCCTCCCGTGCTAGTCATTGGCACATAAAATTTTGTTCTTGGCAAATGAGAATTAAGATGGAACATTAATTTTTTGATCATATTTATACTGTTGTTACTCTTAGAAAATCTGATTTGCTGTATTGGTACATACAACCACCTTAAAAAGTTATCTATTATTTCCTTTTGCAACCTTCTTTGATGTTCCGTGCTCCCTACTTTTTGCTCTGTGGTTCTATGAATATTACCCCAGAGCACTCTGAATGATTCATTGATACATTGATTCTTTCTGTGTGTGTGTTTGTGTGTATAACTTTTAAAAGTATTTCTTGAGGGTATATATAGTAGGCAGTGTTTAGAGTACTAATTTTAAGCTGTCCGGTTTGCCTTTCTTCCCTTTCAGGAAGTGGAACTCCTTCCTTAGCCTCTGTCATTCTTAATTTGTAGCTCAGTTTATTCTACTATTCTTTCTCAATTCCATATCCTTTCCTAATCATCTTCTCTTTATCTTTCTTTGAATTTGATGGTTTTATTTTGAACCATTGATGGTTGTATGTTTAGGCTCAGAAATGAGAAATAATGGTGTTATTGTATAGGGTACTTTAATAACTTTTTTTTTTTGAAGATTTTATTTATCTGACAGAGAGACAGAGAGGGAAAAGAAGCAGGGGGAGTGGGAGAGGGAGAAGCAGGCCCCCACAGCGGAGCAGGGAGCCCGATGCGGGACTTGATCCCAGGACCCTGGGATCATGACCTGAGCCGAAGGCTGACGCTTAACGACTGAGCCACCCAGGAGCCCCTACACTTTAATAACTTTTAACATATGCATATATCCATAAAGCCACTACCACAATCAAGATAATGAACATATCCATCACCTTAAAAGCTTTTTCATGCCCCTTAGTAATCCTTCCTTCTCATCTCCAGACAACCACTAATTTGCTTTCTGTCACTGTACATTTGTAGTGGGTTGAATTGTGACTTCCCAAAAGATATGTCTACTTGGAACCTGTGACTGTGACCTTATTTGGAAGGTGTAATTAAGGATCTGGAGATGACCTCATCCTGGATTAGGGTGGGCCCTAAATCCAATGACAAGTGTCCTTATAAGGGGAAGAAGACGGAAACAGGAGAAGGTGATGTGATGGAGGTAGAAATTGCAGTGATGCATCTACAGGCCAAGGGCTGCCAAGTGTTGCTGGCAGCCACCTGAAGCTAGGGAAGAGGCGTAGAATACATACTTCCTCAGAAATTACTGAAAGAACTAACCGTACCAACACCTTGATTTTGGATTTCTGGCCTTTAGAACTGTGACAGAATAAATTTCCGTTGTCTTAAGCCACCAAGTTTATGATAATTTTCATTTTCTCGAATTTTATATAAATAGAGTTACAACAGCTTGTAGTCTTTCTTATCTGGATTCTTCTACTCAGCATATTTATTTTGAGATCCATCTTTGTTATTGCATGTAAAGAAAATTTACTTTATATTGCTGAGTAATATTCCATGGTGTGTGTGTGTGTGTATCACAGTTTGTTTATACATTCACTTGTTGATGAACCTTTGGTTATTTCCAGTTTTTTGCTATTATAAATAAAGTTGCTATGAACATTTGTGTCAAGTTGTTGTGTGGACATATGATTTCATTTTTCTTGGATAAATTCCTAGAAGTTGAATGACTGAGTATATTTATTTAACTTTTTCAAGAAACTGCCAAATGGTTTTTTGAAAACATTGTACCATTTTATATTCCTTCGAGTAGCATATGAGGGTTTCAGTTTCCCCGTATGTTGGCCAACTCTTTCTGTAGTCAGTCTTTTTAATTTTAGCTCTAGGACTGGTATACAGTGGCATCTCATTATAGTTGTAATTTACATTTCCCTAATGAACTATAATATTGAACAATTTTTCATGTGCTCATTTGCCATCTGCATATCTTATTTGTGGAGTATGTGTTCAAATCCTCATCCCATTAAAAAGGATTTTTTTCTTATTGAATTTAGAGATTAAAAAATTCTCTCTGGATACAAGTCCTTCACCAGGTATATGATTTATAAATATTTTTCTCCTTCTGTGTCATGTCTTTTAATTCCTTTCTAAGTATCTTTCATGAATTTGCGTGTCATCCTTGCGCAGGGGCCATGCTAATCTTCTCTGTATCGTTCCAATTTTAGTATATGTGCTGCCAAAGCGAGCACTCTAAGTATTTTTCAAAGAACAGAAATATTTTTTAAGAATTTATTTATTTATCTGAGAGAGAGAGAGAGAACATGAGTGCACATGTGTGGGGTGGTGGTGGGAGGGGTGGAGAGTGTCCCAAGCAGACACCATGCTGAATACAGAGCCTGGCATGGGGCTTGATCTCACAACCCCGAGATCATGACGGGAGCGGAAACCAAGAAGTCAGATGTTCAACCTACTGTGCCACGCAGGTGCCTGAAAGAGCAGAGATTCTTAAATGACATCTGATTTTATCAATTTTTTAATCTGTTTTTTTTGCATGTTACATCTCAGAGATTGTTGTCTAACCAATGTACAATATGTTTTGTTTTCTTAAATTTTTTTTTATTTCAGTAGATTTACTGAGATGTTGTTTACATAGAATAAACTACACATATTAAAAACAAACATACTTGAAAATTTTGACACGTATGAACACCCATGAAACTACACAGTGAAGATAATGAATGTTTATCTGTAATATCTGTAATAACATCCTGTTGCCTCTTTGTAATCTCTCCCTTGAATTTTTCCCCATCCACCTCCCTCTGCCAGGCATTCACTTCGCTTTCTGTCACCGTGGATTAGATTTCAATTTCTAGAGTTTTATATAAATTGGAATCCTATTATGTGCTGTTTTCTCACTGGCTTATTTCAGTCAGCATAATATTTTGACATTCATCCATGTTTTATCACGTATCAGTAGTCCATTCCCCCCCTTTTCTCCTGAGTAATATTCCATTGTACAGATATACTACAGTTTGCTTAGCTCTTTACCTGTTGGTGGATCTTTGGATTATTTTCAGTTTGTGGCTATTACAAATAAAGCTGCTGTGGACATTAATGTTATATATTCCCTGGACATATGCTATCTATACTCTTGGATAAAAATTCAGTAATGGAATGGCTGGATAAGATAGTAGGTGTATGTTTAACTTACTGAAGAAATGTTTAAACCATTTTTGCGGAGCGTTATATCATTTTACATTTTCACCATCAGTGTATGTGAACTCTATTTCCTTCACATTCTCATCAACACTTAGCATGGTCAGTCTTTTTAATTTTAGCCATCCTAACAGATATATAGTAGTATCAAATTATTTTAATATGCATTTCTTTAATGACTAATGATGTTGGACATATTTTCATGCTGTTTGCCATCTAGGTATTTTCTTTGGTGAAGTGTCTATTCACATATTTTGCAGTTTTCTAATTGAGTTGTTTTCCTCTTTTTGAGTTTTGAGTGGTCTTTTATATAATGGAGGCAAGTCCTTTATCATATGCTTTGCAAAATAAATTTTAAGGGTATGGCTTGTATTTTCATTTTCCTAACAGTAGGTTTTGTTTTTGATGAGTAGAATTTTTAAGTTTTAATAATGTCCATTTCATGAAACTTTTTTCTTTTATGGATTATGTTTTTTTGTTACATCTAAGAATCATTGCCTAATCCAAAGTGGTGACCAACATTTTTCTCGTATGTTTTCTTCCAAGACTTTTTTATTTTTAGATTTTAAATGAGGTCTATGACCCATATTTAGTTGTTTTTTTGCATATAGTACAAGCTATAGATCAAAATTCAATTTTTGTCTATGGAAATCCAGTTATTCCAGGCTGTTGAAAAGACTATTTTTGCTCCAGTGAATTTGCCTTTGCACTTTTGTTAGAAATCAGTTGTCTATATATGAGTGAATCTGTGTCTACACTCTCTAATCTGTTCCAGATCTATTTGTCTTGATGTCAGTAGTCATGAATATTATGTCTTTGAATATTATGTCTTTATAATGGGTCTTGAAATCTGGACTTTGCCCCTCCCCCCCCTTTTCCAGAGTTGTTTTGGCTATTCTGAGTCCTTTGCATTTCCATATAAATTTTATAATCTGCTTTTCAGTTTTTAAAAATAAAAGCCTGCTGGATTTATTTTTTTAATTTTTTAATTGAGGTATAATTAACATACAATGTTCTATTAGTTTCAGGTGTACAATATAATGATTCAACAATTCTGTACATTACTGAGTGCTCATTAATATAGGTTTACTCTTTTCTTTTTTAAGAGAGAGAGTGTGTGCTCATGGGAGAGGTGGAGGGGCAGAGATGGGGAGAGAGAGAGTTCCAAGCGGGCTCCACACCAGCACAGAGCCTGTCCCAGGGCTTGATCTCACGACCCTGAGATCATGATCTCAGCTGAAATCAAGAGTCTGATGCTTAACCAACTGAGTCACCCAGGCACCCCGAAACTATTTTTAAAAGGGAAGTATAATTGATAACTCAAAACAACATGAATGAATATCAAGGTCATTATTGAGAATGAAAATAATGAGATGTAAAGGACTACATTCTGTATGATTTTATATGAAATTCTTAATAAAGCAGAAACTATAGTGACACTAAGATCAGTGGTTGTCAGGGGCCAGGAATGGGTAGAAAGAATTGAATTTTTTGAAGTGATTGGCATGTCTGATTTTAATTGTGGAGATGGCTTCATGGGTATATAAAAATTTTAAAACTCCTCAATATGTATACTTCAAATGGGTACATTTTGATTATGGAATTATATTTCTTTTTTTTAAGATTTTATTTGAGAGAGAGAGCATGAGCAGGGGCAGAGGGAGAAGCAGACTCCTCACTGAGCAAGGAGCTGGACACAGTTGATCCCAGGAGCCCAAGATCATGATCTGAGCTGAAGGCAGATGCTTAACTGCGTGAGCCACCCAGCCTCCCTTATGGAATTATATTTCATTAGAACTGACTTTTAAAAAACTTGGGATGCAGTGAAAGCTGTGCTTAGAGGAAAATTTTTACCTCTAAATGATTATATAATAAGATGAAAGACTTAAAATTAGTGATTCAAGTTTTTACCTTAACCTAAAATGATAATCAAATTAAATTCAAGGTATATAGAAGGAAGTAATTAATAAAGGTAAGAGTAGAAATCAATAAAATAGAAAATTGACAAAGGTAAGAAGAAATAACCATACAAAATTTTTTTCTTGAAAAAATTTCTATAATTGAAGTTTTTGCCAAGCCTAATAACACACACACACACACACACACACACACATTTTTGGGGCACCTGGGTAG
Organism: Halichoerus grypus; assembly: GCF_964656455.1. NCBI lineage: Eukaryota > Metazoa > Chordata > Mammalia > Carnivora > Phocidae > Halichoerus > Halichoerus grypus. Next base: position 45,866,416 of record NC_135722.1, read on the forward strand.
CTTAGTCGGTTAAGCATCTAACTCTTGATTTTAGCTTGGATCATGATCTCAGCGTTGTGAGATCAAGCCCCACATCAGGCTCCACACTGGGCATGGAGCCTGCTTACAATGCTCTCTCTTCTTCTGCCCTCCCTCCCTTTCTCTTTCTCTCCCCCCCGCTCCAATTGTTGATATTAGGAATGAAAGAGCTTATATCACCATACATTCTTCTTACAGTCAGAATAAAACAAAGGAATGTTATGAACAACTTTATGCCCATAAATTTGACAAGTTAGATGTAATGAACAAATTTCTTTAAAAAATGAAACTTACAAAAACATACACTAAAACAGAAATGTTATTACTCCAGTATCTATTTTTTTTTATTATTATGTTATGTTAATCACCATACATTACATCATTAGTTTTTGATGTAGTGTTCCATGATTCATTGTTCGCATATAACACCCAGTGCTCCATGCAGAACGTGCCCTCTTTAATACCCATCACCAGGCTAACCCATCCTCCCACCCCCTCCCCTCTAGAACCCTCAGTTTGTTTTTCAGAGTACATCGTCTCTCATGGTTCATCTCCCTTCCGATTTCCCCTGCTTCATTCTTCCCCTCCTGCTATCTTCTTTTTTTTTTTTTTTTAACATATAATGTATTATTTGTTTCAGAGGTACAGATCTTTGATTCAACAGTCTTACACAATTCACAGCACACACCATAGCACATACCCTCCCAATGTCTATCACCCAGCCACCCCATCCCTCGCACCCCCCACCACTCCAGCAATGACGTGGATGGAACTGGAAAGTGTTATGCTGAGCAAAATAAGTCAATCAGAGAGAGACATGTATCATATGACCTCACTGATATGAGGAATTCTTAATCTCAGGAAACAAACTGAGGGTTGCTAGTCCAGTATCTATTATAGAAATTGAATTCCTTGATTGGATTATTTGTTCTTTGGGTGTTGAGTTTGATAAGTTCTTTATAGATTTTGGATACCAGCCCTTTATCTGATATGTCATTTGCAAATATTTTCTCCCATTCTGTCGGTTGTCTTTTGGTTTTGTTGACTGTTTCTTTTGCTGTGCAAAAGCTTTTTATCTTGATGAAGTTCCAATAGTTCATTTTTGCCCTTGCTTCCCTTGCCTTTGGCGATGTGTCTAGGAAGAAGTTGCTGCGGCTGAGGTCAAAGAGGTTGCTGCCTGTGTTCTCCTTTAGGATTTTGATGGACTCCTGTCTCACATTTAGGTCTTTCAACCATTTTGAGTCTATATTTGTGTGTGGTGTAAGGAAATGGTCCAGTTTCATTCTTCTGCATGAGGCTGTCCAATTTTCCCAACACCATTTGTTGAAGTGACTGTCTTTTTTCCATTGGACATTCTTTCCTGCTTTGTCGAAGATGAGTTGACCATAGAGTTGAGGGTCCATTTCTGGGCTCTCTGTTCTGTTCCATTGATCTGTGTGTCTGTTTTTGTGCCAGTACCATACTGTCTTGATGATGACAGCTTTGTAATAGAGCTGGAAGTCTGGAATTGTGATGCCACCAGCTTTGCTTTTCTTTTTCAACATTCCTCTGGCTATTTGGGGTCTTTTCTGGTTCTATACAAATTTTAGGATTATTTGTTCATTTCTTTGAAAAAAGTTGATGGTATTTTGATAGGGATTGCATTAAATGTGTAGATTGCCCTAGGTAGCATTAAGACATCCAAATGGCCAACAGACACATGAAAAAGTGCTCAATATTGCTCGGGATCAGGGAAATCCAAATCAAAACCTCAATGAGATACCACCTCACACCAGTCAGAATGGCTAAAATTAACAAGTCAGGAAACAACAGATGTTGGTGGGGATGCGGAGAAAGGGGAACCCTCCTACACTGTGGGTGGGAATGCAAGCTGGTGCAGCCACTCTGGAAAACAGTATGGAGGTTCCTCAAAAAGTTGAAAATAGTACTGCCATATAACCCAGCAATTGCACTACTGGGTATTTACCCCAAAGATACAAATGTAGTGACCCGATGGGGTACGTGCACCCTGATGTTTATAGCAGCAATGTCCACAATAGCCAAACTATGGAAAGAGCCAGGATGTCTATCGACAGATGAATGGATAAAGAATATGTGGTATATATACACAATGGAATATTATGCAGCCATCAAAAGGAATGAGATCTTGCCATTTACAACGACGTGGATAGAACTGGAGGGTATTATGCTGAGCGAAATAAGTCAATCAGAGAAAGACATGTATCATATGATCTCACTGATATGAGGAATTCTTAATCTCAGGAAACAAACTGAGTGTTGCTGGAGTGGTGGGGGGTGGGTGGGATGGGGTGGCTGGGTGATAGACATTGGGGAGGGTATGTGCTATGGTGAGTGCTGTGAACTGTGTAAGACTGTTGAATCACAGACCTGTACCTCTGAAACAAATAATACATTATATGTTAAAAAAAAGAAGAAGATAGTAGGAAGGGTAAAATGAAGGGGGGGGAAATTGGAGGGGGAGACGAACCATGAGAGACTATGGACTCTGAGAAACAAACTGAGGGTTCTAGAGGGGAGGGGGTGGGGGGATGGGTTAGCCTGGTGAATGGAGCACTGGGTGTTGTACGCAGACAATGAATTGTGGAACACTACATCAAAAACTAATGATGTAATGTATGGTGATTAACATAACATAATAAAATTAAAAAAAAAAAAAAGAAATTGAATTCCTTGTCAGAACCCTTTCCACAGGGAAATCTTCAGGCCCAGATGACATCAGTGATGAATTCTTTCATACATATAAGAAGTAATACTAATTTTACACAAACTATTTCAGAAAATACAGGAGGAGGAGGAGGGAACAATTCCCAACTTACTCTTTTAGGTTAGCATAACTCCCACACCTAAACTAGATGAGGATGATAAAAGAAAACTGTGTACTGTGATCTGTTATGTATACAGATATACAAATCCTTACCCAAATTTTTGCACATGAAATCTCCAGCAATATATAAAAAGTATAATATATTATGATTCATCATAATCAAGTGGAGATTGACCCATGAATGGAAGGTTTATTTAATATTTTGAAAACCAATCAGTGTAATTTATATAAACACAATAAAAGATAAAGCAACCACATATATGGGTGTTTCAATAAAAGCAGGAAAACATTGAAATAATCGAACACTTGGGGTGCCTGGGTGGCTCAGTCAGTTAAGCGTCTGCCTTTAGCTCAGGTCATGATCTTGAGGTCCTGGAATCAGGCCGTCTCAGCAGGGACTCTCCTCTCCCTCTGCCTCTCCCCCTGCTCGGGCTTTCTCTCTCTCTCCCTCTCAAATAAATAAATAAGATCTTTAAAAAAGAGAAATAATTGAACACCTGTTTATAATAAAAAAATTTTCCCCTTACAGTAGGACTGTAAGTAAACTTCCCCGATCTGATAAAGATCATCTTCAAAAAACCTAGCGCTAACATCCCACTTAGAGGAATAATATTGAAACAATTCCCCCTCTGGGAACATAGCAAAGATACCTACTCTCACCACTTATATTCAGCATTGCTCTGTTGTTTAATAAGGTGACACAAAGAAAAGATATAATGATTAGAAGGGAGAAGTAAATCCATCATTATTTGCAAATGATGTGTCTATTTAGAAAATTTTAAGTAATCTGCAAAACAGTTACTAGTACTAACTAGGTGAATTAGCAAGGTCTCAGGATACATGACTAGTATTATAAATTTTCTTTCTCTACTCTGGTGGCTGTAAGTAGAGATGGCATTAGGTAAATCCCAATTTTAATAGTTTGAAAACATGTGAAATACTTTGGATTAATTTAAGAAAATAACACACAAGACCTCTAATTGGAAACTCTAAAACATTGTTGAGATAAAGAAGATAAAATAAAGGAATAGGTAAGTCATATTCGTGGATTGGATTTCATAGACTTGTCACCATTTTTCCTGTATTAATCTATTGTTTGAATATGATCCTAAACATAATGATCCCTATAGAATTTTTTGGCAAAAGTTATCAAGATTATTCTAAAATTTATATAGAAATTCAAAGGACTTAGAACAACCAAAAAATCTTGAAGGAGAAAAAAGATGAATTACTTATATTCTGCAATTTCAAGATTTACTATAAAGTTGTAGTACTCAAGACAGCATTGTATTAGCGTACAATATACAAATACTGTAGGTCAATGGAACAGAGCAGAGAATCAGAAAAAGACCTACAGTTGAAAGATCAGTTGGTTTTTGAGGTGACAAGCAATGCAGAGAGGGAAAGGAATATCTTTTTAACAAATGAGGCTGAAATGCCAGAAACAATAATCAATTTTAGATGTTTTATAGATTTAAATTTGAAAGTTAGAATTATAAAGGCTTTTATAAGATGTTTAGAACAATATCTTCACCACCTTGGAGTAGGCAGATAGGTAAGAATGGGTAAGTAATAATCATAAAAGAGCAAATTGATAAATTAGACTTATTTAAAGTTAAAAGATTTTCCTCAACAGCAACCACTGTTAAGAAAATGAAAAGGCAAATGACAGGTTAAGCCAAAATATTACAAAACATATATCTGGCCAAGGATATGTACCTAAGATGTCAAAACGATGGTCTTCAACTTTATTATAAAAAGAATGTCACTTCTGAGTTTAGGTTTTAAAAAGACTGTACCTTTCATCTTGGCTGTGCTCTTTTATCTTCCCTCTCTTAAATAACTGGATCTGGGGGAAGCCAGCTACTATATCATGAGGACCATCAGTCAGCCTAAGGGGAGGCCCTTGTGGGAAGAAACAGGCCTGCCATAAGCCATGTGAGTGAACTTGGAAGCAGATCAACCTGGCTGACAGATTAAATGCAGGGTCGGGAGAGAACCTGAGCCAGAGCTCCCCAGCTACTAAGCCCTTGGATTTCTGACCCAAAGAATCTGTGATATAATAAGTGTTTGAAGAGGCCCTTTGGGGTAAGAAGTTACACAAATAATACATTTGGCATAAATGAGGCAAATGGAATAGTTGTACCCTGCTAATGGGAACAATCCATAAACCACTTTAAAAACTACCAATAACTACTGGGGCGCCTGGGTGGCTCAGTTGGTTAAGCGACTGCCTTTGGCTCAGGTCATAATCCTGGAGTCCCTGGATCGAGTCCCGCATCGGGCTCCTTGCTCAGCGGGGAGTCTGCTTCTCCCTCTGACCCTTCACCCTCTCATGTGCTCTCTCTCATTCTCGCTCTCTCAAATAAATAAATAAAATCTTAAAAAAAAAAAAAACTACCAATAAATACTAATGGTAAATGTATGCATGCTCCATGATCCAACACTGCTTCATTTATACCCAGTAGAAATGCGGGCACTTTACATCAAAGGTCATATACTATAAAAATATTATTACCAGCAGTTATAGGTGCTGAGATGAGCGCAGACTTTTATTTTATGAAAATGGAACCAATAACACTTGACTAGTGGTGACGTCACATTTGAGAGAAATAGGACTCTTTGGTGACTCCTAGGTTTTTAGATCTGGGTACATGGTTGAAGGGAAAAAATCATTTTCTTTGGGCCACACTGAAATTGAGTTGAAAATGCCTAGTAGGCCTCCAAGTGCAGATGTTAAATAGATAGTTGTTTGTATAAGTCTTTCAGATTCTTCCCTACATACATAAATATAATCTTCAGGCTTTGGGGCTGGATGATTTCCTCTAGGGAGTGAGTATTCTAGAGAAGAGTGGAGGGTTTTGAACTCATCCAGTTCTAGTGAACTCCAATATTTAGAGTTTTGGTAGAAACCAAGAAAGAACTGCAGTGAGATACGCAGAAGCCCAGGTGGTGTAGTGTCAAGCAGAACTGGAGAAGTGATAAATCCTGTTCAGGAAGGAAATCCTATTAAATGTTGCTGAGAGAAAAATTAAATATGAGAGAGTCAGATATGTTGGACTTTGCATGCTGTTTGTGTTTGGGCAGGTTACTTTCTGTACTTCTTAATTTCTTCACCAAAAAAATTTTTTAAAGTTTTTTTTATTTATTTAAGTAATCTCTACATCCCATGTGGGACTAGAACTCACGACCCTAAATCAAGAGTTGCATGCTCTTCCGACTGAGCTGGACAGGCACCCCTGTGAGGATTTCTTTTTCACTAATTTTTTCTTCCATGGGTTTAGGAGATTTTTATGTATGTTTATTTTCTTTTGTGGTCTCTGCCTTAATGAACAGGTACTTTCTTGGAAACGAATACCATTTCACAACCTGGTGTTTAATTATTTAATTTAAAATGAAATTGGATTAGAATAGTGGCTTCTAGAGGGAGCCATGGTGACTGAATGCTCTAAGTGTATTGGTTTATTTCTTCTTCCTTTGTTCTATAGGCTTCTTTTATTTAGATGTCCAGTTTTGTCCCAGTTTCTATTGCTGCTGCCTGTAATAGTCCAGAAAATAATAATCATAAACTCTACATTTTGGAAAGCAAGTTGTTTTATACTTTCTAAAACAATTTTGTCTTTTCTTGAGAGCATTGACCCACATTGACAGGTGATGAAGTAGTTCAGTGTGACTGACAGGAATGTACAGCTGAGCTGTGTTTTGACTCTAGCAAAAAAGCACTACTTTTAAAGGACTTATGTCCCAGGCCATCAGCAGTTCCATTATTTGTACTTGGATAATGAGTTTCCTCTACGTATCATAAAGCTTACGAGAAATACTACTTCATTACTATTTTGAAATGCCTCGTGGAGAAGAGGGCAAGTAATTCAGTTAGGAATAACTGATTTGTGATACATTTCCAAGATTACCCTCTTGATAAAGTAAAGGATATAACTAAGACATTTTGCTAATTCCATTGCTCTCTTAACTAAATATGGTTTATTTGTAATTATTAGATGTTAGGACATTCTATGGCTTCTGGATGAGTTGACTTTTTTATTTTTTAATTTAAAAAAAATTTTTTTTAGTGTTCCATGATTCATTGTTTGCGTATAACACCCAGTGCTCCATGCAGAACGTGCCCTCTTTAATACCCATTACCTGGCTAACCCATCCTCCCACCCCCCTCCCCTCTAGAACCCTCAGGTTGTTTCTCAAAGTCCATCGTTTGAGTTGACTTTTGAAATAGTTCCCTATTAATGTAGTTTGGACTTTCAGTTTTTGGTCTGGCATGTAAAGAACGTGGAAGCCACCACTCCATCCTAACAAGTAAAAAGCTGAACAAACTGAAAAAGCAACAGCTCTTTTTTGATATATAATTCTTCACAGGGCAAACTGCTGCCCCCAAAACTGCAGAGACTGAAAGGTCCAATACAGAAAATCACAACTTAGCAGAGCAGCAACTTCGCAGGAATAGTGCTGGGACAGGGAAATGTATACTGTTTATTGGTGAATTGCTGGAGGCTCAGTGTAGGTAAATCTGAGAGATAAAAAGTCTAGCTGGAATCCCCTCAGACTTTTGTGCGTTTAACTTGCTTGCATCTCTATTAGAGTCTCACAATGAATATTAGAGAAAAATCCTATGTACATCTCACAGGGGAAAGGAAAAAGGAACCATTTTAGAATATGCCAGAGCATTCTGTTCTTAACAAGGTCTCCTCTCAGGAGAAACTAAACAGAACCTAAATGACTTGGATTTTATCATAGCCTAACTGACCTGAGGGAAGGAAAATACCCAACTCCAATCAGGGAAATACCCAACTACAGCACAGTCTAGCCATCCTGTGCCACCTAGGAGGGGGTGGAGAGTTGAGAAACACTTGTGAAATTCATAGTCCAGGGGCATAGCTTCATCAGTAGACTGAGACCTAATCATAGGGCTATAAACTGCTTCTTCTCCCCTCCCCACCCAGCCCACCAACACATTACTAAAGCCTATTACAGCAGTTCTTTTTATCTAGTACTGTGTGCCTGCTTAGCAACAAAAAATTATAAGACATACTAAAAGGCAAAGAACACAGAAGAGAGAAAGCAGGCAACAAAATCAAAGTCAGCTATTGTAGGGATGTTGGAATTATCAGACCTGGAATTTAAAACAATATTCCAAGGGCTCTAATAGGTAAAGTAGCATGCAAGAACAGGTGGGCAGTGTAAACAGAGAAAGAAATTTTAAGAAAGAATAAAAAAGTGCTACAGATAAAAAACAGTAACAGAAAGGAAGAATGCCTTTGATCAGCTTATTAGTAGACTAGACAGGGCTGAGGAAATCTCTGAGCTTAAGAATGTCTCAGTAGAAAACTCTAAAACTGAAAAGCAAAGAGAAAAAAGACTGGAAAATAAAAACAGAACAGAATACCTGAGGATAGTGGGACAATTACAAAAGGTATAACGTACATGTGACAGGAATACCAGAAGGAAAAGAAAGGAAGGAACAGAAGAAATATTTGAAACAACGACAGAGAATTTCCCGAAATTAATGTCAGACACCGAACCACACAGATCTGGGAAGCACAGAGAACGTGAAGTGGAATAAATGTAAAAAAACTGTACCTGGGCATATCATTTTCAAACTACAAATACTTAAAAATTCCTGAAAGAAGCCAGAGGGCAAAAAAACCATACCTATAGAGGAGCAAAGAAAAGAATTGTATCTGACGTCTCAGAAGCCATCCAAGCAAGAAGAGAGCTCAATGAAATGTTTAAAGTGTTGAGAGAAAAAAAGCCCCACAGGCTTAGAATGCTGTGACATTATCCTTCAAAAGTGAAGTAGAAGTAGACTTTCTTAGACAAAGAAAAATTGAGGGACTTTGTTTCTAGTAGACCTGCCTTGCAAGAAACATTAAAAGAAGTTCTTTAGAGAGAAGGAAAATTATATAGGTCAGAAACTCAGATCTACATAAAAAAAGGAAGAGCATTGGAGTAGGAATAATTGAAAGCAAAATAAAAACCTTTATTTTTCTTATTCTTAATTGATCTAACCAATAACAGTTTGTTCAAAATAATGACAACACTGTATTTAACTGTATATATGCTGGGTGTCTGTATATATGTATGTGTGTGTATGCTTATGTGTGCTTATGCATAATCAGAATGAATGCCAGCAATAATACAAGTGATGGAAGGGAAGAGTTAGGATCATTTTGTTGTCTGTCATAAGGTACTCTCATTATCTGTAATGCAATACAGTGTTATTTGAAAGTAGGCTGGATTAGTTGTAAATGCATATTGCAAACTCTAGGGCAACCACTACAATTTTTTTTTTTTTAAGTGTAACTGATAACTTCTTACTAGATAAGTCTCCTGAGGCAAGGGAAATAGAAACAAAAATATACTGTTGGGACTACATAAAAATAAAAAGTCTCTGCACAGTGAAGGAAGCAATCAACAAAACTCAAAGGCAACCTACATAATGGGAGAAGATATTTGCAAATGACATATCCAGTAAAGGGTTAGTATCCAAACTATATAAAGAACTTATAAAACTCAACACCCCAAAAACAAATAATCCAGTTAAAAAATGGGCAGAAGACATGAATAGACATTTTTACTAAGAAGACATACATATGACCAACAGAATGAAAAGGTTCTCAACATCACTCATCATCAGGGAAATACAAATCAAAACCACGATGAAATACCACCTCACACCACTCAGAATGGCTAAAATTAACAACTCAGGAAACAACAGATGTTGGCAAGGATGCAGGGAAAGGGGAACCCTCTTACACTGTTGGTGGGAATGCAAACTGGTGCAGCCATTGTGGAAAACAGTATGAAGGTTCCTCAAAAGTTAAAAATAGAACAACCCTACAGTCCAGCAATTGCAGTACTAGCTATTTACCCAAAGGATACAGAAGTACTAATATGAAGGGATACATGCACCCTGTAGATATTATACCACCTATACCAATAGTTACTTTAAACAGCAATGGTCTAAATGCACCAATTAGAATGCACAAATTGTCAGAGTGGGTCAAAAAGCAATACCCAATGATATGTTGGGTACAAGAAACTCACTTTTAATATAAAAACAATTACAAATTAAAAGCAAATTGATGGAGAAAGATATACTATGCTAACACTAGTCAAGAGAAAGTGGGAGTAACTTTATTAATTTCAGGCAGATAAGGCCTCAGAGTAAGGAAGGTTATCCAGGATAAAAAAGAGTATTACATAATGATAAAGGAGTCAATTCTCCAAGAAGGCATAATGATCCCTAATGTGTATGCATCTAAAAACACGGTGTCAAAATATGTGAGGCAAAAACGTATAGAACTACAAGGAGAAATAGATGAATCCACTATTATAGTTGGGAGACTTCAACATCCCTGTATCAGAAGTGTTCAGATCCAGTAGGCAGAAAACCAATAAGGACATAGTTGAATTTATCACTGTCAGTCAATTGAATATAATGGACATCTACACACTACTCCATCCAGCAACAGCAGAATACATGTTCTTCTCAAGCTCATATGGGATACTCACCAAGATAGACCACATTCTAGGCCATAAAGCACACCCTAACAAACTTAGAAGAATGGAAATCATACAATATCTGTTCTCAGACTACAGTGGAATTAAACTAGAAATCAATAATAGATAGTTGGAAAATCCCAATATGCTTGGAGATTAAAAACGCATTTCTAAATAACACATGAGTTAAGAAATCTCAAGAGAATTTTAAAAATATATTGAACTATTTAAAGTAATTTAGGGAATGGCAGGTTGACAGAGGATAACAATTATTTGTTCAGGTATGTGTTTCTCATCCTAGCACCTACTGTTTTCCCCCTCTGTCAGACTCTACCTGGCTCTATTTATTTGGGGTAATTTTTTGTTTAGACAAAAAGAAAATACTCAAAAATTATTTTCTAAGTGGTTTAGCAATTATAATTTATTATGGTAATAGAAGTTATGCATTCATTATTTATTGGCTATAAAAATAACATTAGAGATATAGGAGCAAGATGGCGGAGGAGTAGGAGACCTGGATTTCGTCTCCTCTCAGGAATTCAGCTGGATAGGGATCAAACCATTCTAAACACCTACAAACTCAACAGGAGATTGAAGAAAAGAATAGCAACAACTCTCTGAACAGAAAAGCGACCACTTTCTGGAAGGTAGGACGTGCGGAGAAGTGAATCCGAGGCGATATTCGGGAGGATAGACGGCGGGGGAGGGGCCTCCGTCGGCCGCTTCTGGCAAGTGATAGAGCCACGGAGCACAAAATCGGAACTTTTAGAAGTCTGCTCCGCCGAGGGACGTCACTCTGGTGGCGAAGTGGGGGGTGGAACCCTCGCGGGACAGTGTGGTCTCAGGACCCTCGGGGTCACAGGAAGACCGGGGGTGCCTGAGTGCGGCAGAGCTCCCAGGTATCGGAGCAGGGAAGCCGGCTGCAGAGACGGAGCCCAGGCGCGGGCTCTCAGCTCGGGGTTGCCATAAACCGTGATCCGCGGCACAGTCGGGCCACTGCTCCTCCAGCAGGGACCCAACAAGCGGCAGATCCGGGGAGACTCACCTTCTTCCCCCAGGAGGAGAGGTGCGGGAGCGCACCGCGGGGATCTGCTGGGTTTGGAGACTCCACCCGGGGTCGGGTGCCAGATAGAAAGGCGCGGTCACAGGCCGGGTGAGCGCGGAGTGTGGCCGGAGACCGGGGAGACGGGAGTGACTGACGGCTTTTCTCTGGGGGCGCACTGAGGAGCGGGGCCCCGAGTTCTCGGCTCCTCCGGGGCGGAGACTGGGAGGCCGCCATTTTCACTCTCCGCCTCCAAAGCTGTACGGAAAGCTTGCAGGGAACAAAAGCTCCGGAGAGCAAACCCGAGCAGATTACTTAGCCCGGACCGGCAAGGGCGGGGCAATTTTGCCTCCGGCAGAGACATTTGGGAACCACGGCAACAGGCCCCTCCCCCAGAAGATCAGCGAGAACAGCCAGCCAAGACCAAGTTTACCGATCAGTGAGAACGGCAGAACTCCAGCGCTAGGGGAATACTGCACATAGAATTCATGGCTTTTTTACCATGATTCTTTAGTCTTTCAAAGTTAATTATTATTTTTTTTTTAACTTTTTTTTCTTTTTTCCTTTTTTCTTTTTTTTTGAATTTTTCTTTTTCCCTTTTTCAACCAACATCTTATCAATCCCTTTTTTAAAAAAAAAACATTTTTATTTTTCATTTTTAAAGTCATATTCTATCCCTTCATAGTAGTTACCCGTATTTTTGGCATATATATATATAAGTTGTTCTCTCTTTAAAATCTTGAGATAGTTTCTTCTAACAGATCAAAATATAATCTAAATCTCTAGTGTATGGTTTTTTTCTACTCCCCTGCCTGATCACATTCTCTCCCTTTTTTCTTTTTTTTTTAATCCTCTTCTTTCTTTTTTCAAACAACTTATCAAATCCTTTTTTAAAAAAATTTTTTATAATTTCCATCTTTACAGTCGTATTCCATCCCTTCATCATATCAACCCTTATTTTTGTACATATACAAGTTTTTCTTTCTTTAAAATTTTGGGAGGGACTTTCTTTTAACAGACCAAAATACACCCAAAATCTAGTGTGTGGCACTGATCTATAATCCAGCCTGATCATATTTGATCACATTCTGTTTTTGTTTTGTTTTGTTTTGTTCTGCTTTTGTTTGTTTTTATCTTTATCTTTTTCTTTTTTCTTTTTTTCTTTCCTTTTCTTTTTTCTCTCTTTCCCTTTCTTTTCCCACTGCTTCAGGTCTTTTCTGATTTGTTTAGAGTATATTTTCTGGGGACGTTGTTACCCTGCTAGCATTTTGTTCTCTCATTAATCTATTCTCCTCTGCACAAAATGACAAGACGGAAAAAATCACCTCAACAAAAAGAACAAGAGGTAGTACCGACTGCCAGGGACCTACTCAATACGGACATTAGTACGATGTCAGATCTAGAGTTCAGAATCATCACTTTAAAGATACTAGCTGGGCTTGAAAAAAACATGGAAGTTATTAGAGAAACCCTTTCTGGAGAAGTAAAAGAACTAAAATCGAACCAAGTAGAAATCAAAAAGGCTATCAATGAGGTGCAATCAAATATGGGGGCGCTAACTGCTAGGATAAATGAGGCAGAAGAAAGAATCAGTGAGATAGAAGACCAAATGATGGAAAATAAAGAAGCTGAGAAAAAGAGAGATAAACAACTACTGGATCACGAGGGCAGAATTCGAGAGATAAACGATACCATAAGACGAAACAACATTAGAATAATTGGGATCCCAGAAGAAGAAGAAAGAGAGAGAGGGGCAGAAGGTATAATGGAGCAAATTATAGCAGAGAACTTCCCTAATTTGGGGAAGGAAACAGGCATCAAAATCCACGAAGCACAGAGAACCCCTCTCAAAATCAATAAAAATAGGTCAACACCCCGACATCTAATAGTAAAACTTACGAGTCTCAGAGACAAAGAGAAAATCCTGAAAGCAGCTCGGGAGAAGAGATATGTAACCTACAATGGTAGAAACATTAGATTGGCAACAGACTTATCCACAGAGACCTGGCAGGCCAGAAAGGACTGGCAGGACATATTCAGAGCACTAAATGAGAAAAATATGCAGCCAAGAATACTATATCCAGCTAGGCTGTCATTGAAAATTGAAGGAGAGATAAAAAGCTTTCAGGACAAACAAAAACTAAAGGAATTTGCAAACACGAAACCAGCCCTACAACAAATATTGAAAGGGGTCCTCTAAGCAAAGAGAGAGCCTAAAAGCAACATAGACAGGAAAGGAACACAAACAATATACAGTAACAGTCACTTTACAGGCAATACAATGGCACTGAATTCCTATCTTTCAATAGTTACCCTGAATGTAAATGGGCTAAATGCCCCAATCAAAAGACACAGGCTATCAGATTGGATTAAAAAACAAGACCCATCGATATGCTGTCTGCAAGAGACTCATTTTAGACCCAAAGACACCCCCAGATTGAAAGTGAGGGGGTGGAAAACCATTTACCATGCTAATGGACACCAAAAGAAAGCTGGGGTGGCAATCCTTATATCAGACAAATTAGATTTTAAACCAAAGACTGTAATAAGAGATGAGGAAGGACACTATATCATACTTAAAGGGTCTATCCAACAAGAAGATCTAACAATTGTAAATATCTATGCCCCTAACATGGGAGCAGCCAATTATATAAGGCAATTAATAACAAAAGCAAAGAAACACATCGACAACAATACAATAATAGTGGGGGACTTTAACACCCCCCTCACTGAAATGGACAGATCGTCTAAGCAAAAGATCAACAAGGAAATAAAGACTTTAAATGACACACTGGACCAAATGGACTTCGCAGACATATTCAGAACATTCCATCCCAAAGCAACGGAATACACATTCTTCTCTAGTGCCCATGGAACATTCTCCAGAATAGATCACATCCTAGGTCATAAATCAGGTCTCAACCGGTACCAGAAGATTGGGATCATCCCCTGCCTATTTTCAGACCACAATGCTTTGAAACTAGAACTCAATCACAAGAGGAAAGTCGGAAAGAACTCAAATACATGGAGGCTAAAGAGCATCCTACTGAAGAATGAATGGGTCAACCAGGAAATTAAAGAAGAATTAAAAAAATTCATGGAAACCAATGAAAATGAAAACACAACTATTCAAAATCTTTGGGATACAGCAAAGGCAGTCCTAAGAGGAAAGTATATAGCAATACAAGCCTTCCTCAAGAAACAAGAAAGGTCTCAAGTACACAACCTAACCCTACACCTAAAGGAGCTGGAGAAAGAACAGCAAATAAAGCCTAAACCCAGCAGGAGAAGAGAAATAATAAAGATCAGAGCAGAAATCAATGAAATAGAAACCAAAAGAACAGTAGAACAGATCAACGAAACTAGGAGCTGGTTCTTTGAAAGAATTAACAAGATTGATAAGCCCCTGGCCAGACTTATCAAAAAGAAAAGAGAAATGACCCAAATCAACAAAATCATGAATGAAAGAGGAGAAATCACAACCAACACCAAAGAAATACAAACAATTATAAGAACATATTATGAGCAACTCTATGCCAGCAAATTAGATAACCTGGAAGTAATGGATGCATTCCTAGAGATGTATCAACTACCAAAACTGAACCAGGAAGAAATAGAACACCTGAACAGACCTATAACCACTAAGGAAATTGAAGCAGTCATCAAAAATCTCCCAAAACACAAAAGCCCAGGGCCAGATGGCTTCCCAGGGGAATTCTACCAAACATTTCAAGAAGAATTAATACCTATCCTTCTGAAACTGTTCCAAAAAATAGAAATGGAAGGAAAACTTCCAAACTCATTTTATGAGGCCAGCATTACCTTGATCCCAAAACCAGACAAAGACCCCATCAAAAAGGAGAATTACAGACCAATATCCCTGATGAACATGGATGCAAAAATTCTCACCAAAATACTAGCCAATAGGATCCAACAGTACATTAAAAGGATTATTCACCACGACCAAGTGGGATTTATCCCTGGGCTGCAAGGTTGGTTCAACATCCGCAAATCAATCAACGTGATACAATACATTAACAAAAGAAAGAACAAGAATCATATGATCCTCTCAATAGATGCAGAAAAAGCATTTGACAAAGTACAGCATCCTTTCTTGATCAAAACTCTTCAGAGTATAGGGATAGAGGGTACATACCTCAATATCATAAAAGCCATCTATGAAAAACCTACAGCGAATATCATTCTCAATGGGGAAAAACTGAGAGCTTTCCCCCTAAGGTCAGGAACGCGGCAGGGATGTCCATTATCACCACTGCTATTCAACATAGTATTGGAAGTCCTAGCCACAGCAATCAGACAACAAAAAGAAATCAAAGGCATCCAAATCGGCAAAGAAGAAGTCAAACTCTCACTCTTTGCAGATGATATGATACTTTATGTGGAAAATCCCAAAGACTCCACCCCAAAATTGCTAGAACTCATACAGGAATTCAGTAAAGTGGCAGGATATAAAATCAATGCACAGAAATCAGTGGCATTCCTATACACCAAAAATATGCACTTGGTCACCTATGAAGTATAAATTTATCCTGAAATAAAAGCAACTGTTGAACTTTTTCCATACCCATAGTACTAATACTTTTTGAAGGGAGAAAGGATAAGATATAGGCCCTCTCCCCTACCCATCCCCAAAGTTGCCTTGTTGCAAACATTAAATAATAAATAAGTTTTTGCATTTATTTTGTATACTGGGCAGTATTCCTAACTGCTTAAACTTCATTTTAGTTCAAGTCTTTATGGAACATTTTCTTTATGTATAGAATTATGCTAAGCAATATGGATACTTTGTGTTGACAAGTAACTGTTGGGGTGGCAAAACTTCTTATAAGAAATTAAATACAGAATATGGCATATAGTATAGTAAATTATATAGAGAGGCTCAATAATTAGGGAAGACTTCATCTAGACAAGTAGAGAACGGGCACTTCTTGAAAACCATGGACAAGTTTATAGGAAAGTGTTATGTTTGATCTGGAGATTTCTTCCTTCTCTTAGCTCTTTCAGGATCACTGAGCGTATGTTACTTTTTTACTGTGTTTGCCTTTTAACACTTACCGATCTACTCCCAAACTAGTTATATTTCTGAAAAGTGAAGATAGTGCTATGCTTCATTATACTTATAATATCTTGCATATAGTAGGTACTCGGTGCTGTTTCATAGTTACATCATCTCTAGAAGGTATGTTGATGAATTTCCAGTAATTATTTCTCAGATACCACTTTCTTGCATTTTCCTGCAAGAGACCTGAAATACCATAAAAGTTAGGTTTCTTCATAGAAGCTCCTTTTTCTTAGCTTCCAGAGCTGGAAATTCAAGAAGCGGGGAGAAAAAGGAAGTGAATGACTTAGCATGTCTGCCTAACACTTGGGACTTAGGAATTAGGAAATTATCTTTGCATTATTTATTTATATCAGGTTCTGATCGTTTGCGTGTTTATTTTTCATAGTAAATTTGTATCTATTAGGTGAACATGGTCTCTTCTACTTGAGTCAGTATTTGAATGAGACCTGTCAGTTCTTCTTTCACCAAGTTTATATATATGTAATTGTGGCAAAATATGTATAACATAAAATTTACCATTCTATCCATTTGTAAGTATACAGTTCAGTGGCCCTTAAATATATTCACATTGCTGTGCAACCGTTGCTACCATCCATTTCTACAACTTTGTCATCATCCCTTGCAGAAACTCTGTACCCATTAAATAATAACTCTTCATTCTCCCCTTCCCCCAGCCCCTGGTAACCACTTTTCTACTTTGTCTCTATGAATTTTATTTTTCTAGATACCTTGTGTAAGTGGAATCATGCAATATTTGTCCTTTTGTGTCTGGCTTGTTTCACTTAACATAATGTCCTCAAAGTTCATCCATGTTATAGCATGTATCAGATTTTTGCCCTTTTTGAAAGCTGAACAATATTCCATCATATGTGTATACTACATTTTGTTTATCCATTTGTCTGTTGATAGACATTTTGTTTGTTTCTATTTTTTGGCTATTGTTTCTATTTTTTGGCTTATATGAACACTGGTATACTCACTAAGTTTTTATTTAAGTGTTTGTGTGTTTCACATTTCTCCCTGCCTCCTTTCTAGTTAATACAATTCTTTTGAGATTGTTTTTAAATAACTCAAAATGCCGTTAGTTGGATCTTGGCCTGACCTATGGACTAGAATCTCTTTAAAAGGTGACTTTATTCTATTCAAATGTATTGATTCTTTAAAATTTAACTTAGAAAACAACCTTTTTTCTCTTACTTACAGGCTTTTTGGGTACCTGACTGCCCTCTGTATATATAATATTTGCTTATAAGACATATAGATAAATTACTCTGGTCATCCATGGAGACAATAGAGTTAATTTAAGTAAATCAGGGATGTGTTTATAGAGGAAGGGAGAGTAAGCTAAGGTTTGAAAGATTTGTAGTACTTTGATGAACAGTTGGAGGATGAGACAGGCATTCAAAGAAGGAACATTTTGGAAGATACAGAATCAAGGAAGTCCCAGGTATGTTTGAAAACAGTGGAAGTTTATTAGCACATGGGTTGTTTAGGAATAAGGAAGGAATAAGGTGCAAGCAAGGAATAAGGAAGTCTGAGTATTAAGCAACAGAATTTGGTTTCTTCTATTCAATGACCTTGTTACTTTGGGATCTAGGATGAGTATTAGGTCTGTGAGACAAAGAGGTATTATGAAGTGGCTTTTATATTTTTGGGGAATGTAATAGATTGTGAGAAGATGAGAATGTGGGGACTGGGAAAAGGAAAAGGCCCGAGTTTGAGGTTTTAGCAGTGGAATAATTACATATTATAATGAGTCTTTTTTTTTTTTTTTTGGTTCTCAACATCAGTTTATTGTTTATACTAACATACAGTAAACACAAAATAGTTTCAGAAACACAGTAACCAATAACACTGCCAACAGTAAACCTAGTAAGTCAAGTTCAAAATATCTTTCTACTTCTTTTAATCTTAAGATACGTTCTCTTAGGAATGTATAATCTTAGGGGCACCTGGGTGGCTCAGTCGCTAAGCGTCTGCCTTCGGCTCAGGTCATAGTCCCACAGTCCTGGGATCAAGCCCTGCATCGGGCTCCCTGCTCCGCGGGAAGCCTGTTTCTTCCTCTCCCGCTCCCCCTGCTTGTGTTCCCTCTCTCGCTGTGTCTCTCTCTGTCAAATAAATAAATAAATAAAATCTTTAAAAAAAAATGTATAATCTCAGTATTTAAAAATTATTTGAGTTAATATTAGCATGGCTGTGTTATCTATCCAGTGTATAGTAAGATTCATTTCTTTCTGTTTATAATGAGCCTTAACATTAGACCTTGCCAGCGAGTTATTGAGAAGGAGCAGGGGCAGAAATGATTTGAGCATATTAATTCATTAATTGAATAAACAATTTACGCTGTTCCAGGTAGTGTTCTAGACTCTGATTATTAATAGGTGAATAAATTACATTTTTGCTTTTAAGGGCCTTAATCTTGTAAGTAGATTTTTTTCCTATAAATTTTTTGTAGCTTGATTTCTTAAAAGAGTTATGGATAAAGTTTTCAGATGAACAGAAAATAGATCAGCTAGTTCATTATTTTTCAAAAGAAGCTATTATAATGATTTTGATAGAGTTTGGATTAAAATTTAATTAGGGAAGCTATTAAAAATTGGTTAGGTATTTAATATATACAAAATCATTTGGCTATTTAATTTCATTATTTAAGAAGATCAAATATTTTAAGTTCTCAGAGTTCTGGAATTATTTATTTACATGTGTTTTTCATTGAGGTATAATAAAGCCTATATATTGAAAATATACAGTTTGGATGACATATGTGTACTTCCATAAAATCTTTAACACAACAAGAAAATGAATGTGTATGTATCATTTACCAAGTTTGTTTTTTTCCCCTGTCTTACATTCTGACTTTGTCACTATAGATTAGTTTGCATTTTCTAGAATATTTCATATAAATAGAATCATGCAGCATTTTTTGATTTAGCTCCTTTCACTCAATATTATTATTTTGAGATATTTGTTGTTGCGTGTATCAATAAATTGTGTCTTTTTATTGCTGAGTCGTAGTATTTCATTGTATGTATGTACCACAGTTTTATCCATTCACCTGTTAATGGGCATTTGGTTATCTTGAGTTGTTGGGTATTATAAATAAAGCTGCTAAGAACATTCATGTAAACTCTCTATGTTTATATGTAATTTCATTTCTCTTGGGTAAATTCCTAAAAGTTAAATGAGTGGATCATATGTTAGGTGTATGTTTAACTTTTTAAGAAAACTACTAGACTGTTTTCCAAACACATTTTACCAATTTACAAGCAGTACATAAGACTTACAAGCAGGGGCACCTGGGTGGCTCAGTTGGTTAAGCGACTGCCTTCGGCTCAGGTCATGATCCTGGAGTCCCGGGATCGAGTCCCGCATCGGGCTCCCTGCTCAGCAGGGAGTCTGCTTCTCCCTCTGACCCTCCCCCCTCTCATGTGCTCTCTCTCTCTGTCTCATTCTCTCTCTCAAATAAATAAATAAAATCTTTAAAAAAAAAAAAAAAAAAGACTTACAAGCAGTATATAAGACTTCTAGCTCTTCTTCATCTTAGACAACACTTGGTAGATTCAGTCTTTTTAATTTTAGCCATTCTGTAAGTGTGTATTGGTTTCTTATTGTGGTTGTCATCTGAAATATGTTCTTTGGTAAAATGTCTATTAAAATGTTTACTCATTTTTTAAATTGAGTTATTTCCTTATTATTGAATTATAAGAAAAAATTTTCATATATTCTCTACACATGTATATGTTTTGTGAATATGTTTTATGTATATATATTTTTAAAGATTTTATTTATTTGAGAGAGAGCGAGAGAGAGAGCACAAGCAGGGGTAGGGGCAGAGGGAGAGGGACAAGCAGACTACGCGCCGAGCAGGGAGCCTGACGTGGGGCTCGATCCCAGGACCCTGGGATCATGACCTGCGCCAAAGGCGGACACTTAACTGACTGAGCCACCTAGGCACCCTGTTTTGTGTTTATGCTTTTCCCATTCTGTAGTTTATGTTTTCATTTTCAGGACAGTGTCTTTTGAAGTGCGGAAGTTTTTTGTTTTGGTGAAGTCTACTTTATAAATTTTTTCTTTTGTGTTTTTTGGCGTCATATCTAAACTTTGCCTAACCTGAGGTCAACAAAGATTTTCTTTTATGTTTTCTTCTAAGAGTTTTATAGTATCCTTTCCATTTAGTTCTGTGATCCATTTTTTTAAAAAGATTATTTATTTACTTATTTATTTGAGAGAGAGAGTGAGAGAGCATGAACAGGGGAGAGGGGCAGAGGGAGAGGGAGAAGCAGACTCCCTGCTCAGCAGGGAGCTCTATGTGGTGCTCAATCCCAGGACCCTGGGATCATGACCTGAGCCAAAGGCAGACACTTAACTGACTGAACCACCCAGGCGCCTTCTATGACCCATTTTAAGTTAGTTTTTGTGATACTATACAAATTGTGGCTCAAGAGTTATTTTTGTGGACAGGATGTCCAGTTGTTCCAGTGCCATTTTTGGAGAAAATATTCTTTTTCTGTAGAACTGCCTTTGTAAAAATCATGTGTTCATATATGTATGCACATATTTCTGGACATTGTCTGTTCTGTTCCATTGGATATTTGTCCATCTTGGCTAATACCATCCTCTCTTAATTACGGTAGCTTTTTTTATTTAAGATTTTATTTATTTATTTATTTGAGAGAGAGAGAGAGAGAGAAAGAGAGCACAAGTGGGGGGTGAGGAGTGGCAGAGGGAGAGGGAGAAGCAGACTGCCCGCTGAGCAGAAGCCTGATGTGGGGCTTGATCCCAGGACCCTGAGATCATGACCTGAGCTGAAGGTAGACGCTTGACCAACTGAGACACCCAGGTGCCCCTAATTACTGTAGCTTTATATTAGGACATGAATCTAGTACTATGAGGTTTTGCTTTTTTCTTTTCAAAATTATTTTGGCCATACTAGGTCCTTTGCATTTCCAATAAACTTTAGAATCAGCTTGTAGATTTGTACAAAAAATTCTACTGTGATATTGACTGGACTAAATTAAATCTTCTAATCCATTCGCATGGTATCTCTTTATTTTGTCTTATTTTAATTCCAGTGTAGTTAACATACAGTGTTATGTTAATTTCAGGTGTACAATGTAGTGATTCAACAATTCAGTGTATTATTCAGTACTCATCAAGATAATGTACTTTTAGGGCGCCTGGGTGGCTCAGTTGGTTAAGCGACTGCCTTCTGCTCAGGTCATGATCCTGGGGTCCTGGGATCGAGTCCCACATTGGGCTCCCCCTGCTCTGCGGGGAGCCTGCTTCTCCCTCTGCCTCTGCCTGCCACTCCCGCTGCCTGTGCTCTCTCTCTCTCTCTCTGTCAAATAAATAAATAAAAGCTTAAAAAAAAAAAAAAGATAATGTACTTTTAGGGGTGCCTGGGTGGCTCAGTCAGGGTGAAGCATCTGCCTTCAGCTCAGGTCATGATCCCAGAGTCCTGGAATCGAGCCCCTCTTTGGGCTCCCTGCTCAGCAGGGAGTTTGCTTTTCCCTCTCCCTTTACCCCTCCCCCTGCTTGTGCTCTGTCTCTCTCTCTCTTTCTCACTCATATAAATAATAAAAAAAACTTTAAAAAAAAGATAATGTATTTTTAATCCCCTTAAACTATTTCACCCATTCCCCTACCCACCTCCCCTCTGGTAACCATCTGTTTTCTGTAGTTTAGTGTTGTTTGGTTTGGTTTTCCTCCCTTTGTTCAATCTTTTTGTTTCTTGAATGCCACAGATGAGTGAAATCATAAGGTGTTTGTCTTTCCCTTACTAGCTTATTTTGCTTAGCATTATACTCTCTAGATCCATCCATGTTGCAAATGGCAAGATTTCATTCTTTTTTATGGCTGAATAATATTCCATTGTATATATACACCACATCTTCTTTATCCATTCATCTGTTGACAGACACTTGGGCTGCTTCCATAATTTGGCTATTGTAAATAATGTTTCAGTAAACATAGGCGTACATATATCCCTTTGAATTAGTGTTTGTTGAGAGATTATTTCCTTCATTATTGTTTTGTAGTTTTATACATATAGATCCTATACATATTTTGTTAAATTTATTTCTAAATAATTCATGTTTTCTGATGCACTTGTAAAATGTACTTTAAAAATATTGTCCTTGTGTTTTGTTCCGTGCTAATCTCACTTACTAGTTCTAGTAGCTTTTGTAGATTCTTTGAAAAAAATTTTTTAAAGATTTTATTTATTTATTTGACAGAGACACAGCTAGAGAGGGAACACAAGCAGGGGGAATGGGAGAGGAAGAAGCAGGCTTCCTGCGGAGCAGGGAGCCCGATGCGGGGCTCGATCCCAGGACCCTGGGATCATGACCTGAGCTGAAGGCAGACGCTTAACGACTGAGCCACCCAGGCGCCCCAGATTCTTTGAATTTTTTATGTAGATAGTTATGTCACTTACAAATCGAGGAGACACTTTTTTTTTTTCCCTTCTAATCTGTATGCCTCTTTTCCTTTTCTTGTCTTGTTGCACTTATTGTACATCCACCACAGTGTTAAGTAGGAGTGGTGATGACAGGTATCCTTACCTGTTGCCGTATTTGCAGGCAAAAACATGCAGTGTTGCGCCATTATATATGATACTAGCTTTAAGTTTCAGGTTGATAACCTTTTTCAGGTTGGTTAAGTTTCTTCTATTCCTTATTTGCTAGCTTTAAATCATAAATGGATGTCATATTTTTGTCAAGTGCTTCTCTATTAGGTTGATCATATGGAAATTTTCTTTGGTCTCTTGGTATGGTGCATTATATCAATCAGTTTGCAAATATTGAATTAGCTTTGAATTCCCAGGATCAACTTCACGTAGTCAGATGTATTCTCTTTACACATCACTGGTTACAATTTGCTAATAATTTGTTGGGGATTTTTCATTTGTATTCACAAGGGATATTGGTCTGTAGTTTTCTTGTTATGTTCTTGTCTGGTTTTGGTCTCAGTATAATGCTTACCTCAAAAAATAGGTTTGGAAATGTTTCTTCCTTTTCTATTTTCAATAAGTTATTATGGAGAATTAATATTATACCTTACTGAAATGTTTAATTGAATTTGCTCATGAACCTGTAAGGCCTAGGACTTTTTTTTTGTTGGAAGGTTTAAACTAGAATTTCAGAGACATAGGAGTGTTCAGGACATCTATTTCTTTTGTGTCTTTTTAAAAATTCACCAATTTCATGTGACTTGTTCAGTTTATGAGCATGAAGTTATTTGAAAGACTCCTTTATTATAATATTAATGTTTGTTGGATCTGTGGTAATTTTTTTTTTAAAACCTGATATAATTTGTGTCTTCTCTTTTTTCTTTGGTCGGTCTGGCTAGAGTTTTATAAATTTTTTTTTGAACTTCTCAGAGAACCAGCTTTTGGTTTTGTTGATTTTTCTCTATTGTTTTTCTATTTCCTTTTATAGCAAAAAATCCCTCTGATCTTTATTATTTATCTTCTTCTGCTTCTGATCCATACTCTTGGATATTTGAGGGAAATTCTCTGCAAATATCTGGAGTTTCCTCTCTGAGTATTTCTCTCTTCCGTGGTGCGCTGCAAACTCTAGGTCCTTGGTCTTTCTGGATATTTGCTATGTCTTCTCAATTTAGGGAGTCTCTTGGATTCTATGCCTCTCTGTGTTGTAATCTGGAAGCTCAGTGTGGGAAGCTGAGGCAATCATAGAAGTCCTCTCATCTCTCATAGTTCACTGCCTTCTATTAACTGATGTTCAGTGTTTTGAAAACTGTTATTCATATATATTTTGTCCAGTTTTTTAAAAAAATTCATTTCCTCAGGAGATTAAATCTAGTTCCCTGTTATTCCATCTTGGCCCAGCTTTTGCTTCACAATTTTTTATCTTATCTAAATGGCAAACTCTTGAAGACAGCTTTTGTACTCTTCATAGTATGTAGTACAGGGTCTTGTACTCAGTAAGTGCTTATTGCAAATTTGACTTATTACTTGAGTTTACTTGAGCTGGATGGAAGAGGGAGATAAAAAGCAGAAGAGTAAAGCCACCATCTGACTGCATTTCCCCTGCTTGTCAAATGAACTCTCTTTGGAGCCTTGATAACAGAATTTCTATATTCCACTCCCGTCTGACAACTCTAGCCCTTATAGCTGGGTTACTGGAACTACCCCTAAAACCCCACCACACGTCATCTGACCCAACTGGTCCACTTAGCCTTAGTTTCCATAAAAATGTGTAATTTGATAGACTGGTAGGATGTTGGGAGGGGGAGAATCTATGGTAAAATCATAGGTTAAGAAATAATCTCAAGTCTTTTCTGGATGTTGACTCCAAATATCCAGTTTCATTATTAATTTGAAGATTGATTTTTCTTTTGTTCTCAAGAATTTTCAGCAGTTATTGTTTCTTCAGCAATTCTTTCAGTCCCTTTTTCTTAAACTCATTACATGAATATTGGAGCCTCTCAGTCTACCTTATACGTCTTTTAGCTGTGGTTTCAATTAAATTTTTTTTCCTGACTCCATGCTGAATTCTCAGTGAATGCATCAGGACTATCTTCTAATTCAAGAATTCCACCTTCAGTCTATCTAGAGAAAAGTCTATTTCATCTATTGATTTTTTTATATCAATGACTATATTTTTTGTTTTCAATTTTTTTTTTTTTTTAAGATTTTATTTATTTATTTGAGAGAGAGATAGTGGGGAAGAGACGGAGAAGCAGGCTCCCTCCCTGGGATCATGACCCAAGCCGAAGACAGATGCTTAACTGACTAAGCCACCCAGGTGCCCCTATTTTCAAATTTTCTAATTGGGTTCTTTTCATACCTACATTTTCCCCCATCCTTTTGTTTTCATTATTTCTTATTCATTTTCAGTTGAAGTTTTGCCCTCATGTATGTCTGTGAACATTCTTTATGAACTTATTTTTAAGGTTTTAAAAATTTATTCCCTTAAAATTATTTTCATATTGAATAAAGTCACGTTCTGATTATTGATTTTTCTCGCTGTAATTTTTAGCATTAGATTTCACCATATGATTTCTGAATATTGGTTTGCTGGCTCATTTTGAGCAGGAGTTATTTTTTTGCTGTTGTTTTTCTCTCTCCTTCCTTCCTGTCTGCTCATACCTATCTGTCTCTAGGTATTCAGTTAACTTTCACCTTAACCCTCCTTGTCCCCAATCCAGAACTAAGTCTTATTCCAGAATTTCAGTGATTCTGTCATAAGTTATATATTGGAGATACTATAGAAACATTTGGTACTTGGCTTCAGTTTCTGATACTTGGTTAATAGGTTATGCCAACACCCTCTCCCTTAGGCAGGCATTTTTCTAAAAGCTCTAGGTGAAGATTGATGTGTGTCTGTGTGTGTTTTCTAGCCTTCTTTCTTGAACTAGCTCATTTTTGGGGGGCAAGGGCTGGTATGGTACTGAACTCTCACTCCTTTTTAAGGTCTTATAATCAATAGTTCTGAGCTTTTAGCCAACTTTACTTTTTTAGTAATCATTTCTGTTTTATTACTGGCTGCTAGAAATTTTTATCTTGTTTTTATGTTATGGCTATGTCTTTTGTGTTATCTTTTCATATATTTTATATGTCCTGGCCATGTTTTTGGTGTGCAGTTAGTGATCAAAGTTTTACCATTATGTTATCCTGATTTGAAGTCACATTCCCAGGTTAGTAGAGTTCAGAATATATATACCTGGCTTCACTCCTCCTGATTCTCAGTGGTTAAAAAAAGGCAAGGAAAGCTTAGGATTATAAATCAAATGTTATTCTTTTATTGGTCCTCTGCAATAGATAATATACATAAGTGGCTTCTTTACTGAGTATTGCTCACTTGTGATTACTTAGTTTAATTCTAAATTCTGTGAGTTATTTCTTCATGAATTTCTGCTACCAAGTCTTCTGAACGCTGTCATACAAAGAGACATTGTTAGCCTAGAAGTCTGAGGTCTTAGAGCTCATCTGGATTATTCTGGGAATATTATTTAACCTTTTGTATTTGTTTCCTCCTTTATAAAACAGGTATAATATCTGCTTTCACTATCTCATGGGATAGTTGTGAACATCATAGAAGATAATAGAGTTCAACTCAACAAAGTTTTACCTAAGCACCTGTTTGGAGAAAGACATATTGCTAGGTTCTAGGGAAATTTAATAAAACACAATTCTATGGTTATTTATAATACAGTGGGACAAACAGCTTGTTTTTGTTTTTGTTTTTAAGATTTATTTATTTATTTTGGGGGGGAGGGAGGAGGAGAGAGAAAATCTCAAGCAGACTTCCTGCTGAGTGGGGAGCCAATGTGGGGCTTGATCCCATGACCCCAAGATCATGACCTGAGCCGAAATCAAGAGTCAGACCCTTAACTGACTGAGCCATCCAGGCTCCCCTATATAGCCTGTTTTATAATCAGTTATAATACAGAGTAGTCTGTGATGAATGCTTAAATATAGATATTAAACAACAAATTAAGAGGACCTAAAAAAGAAGCAGTTTAGGCTTCAGGAATGAGCAGAAACTTCACGGAGGAGCTGATCTTTGATTTAAAACCCTAGGGCTTTAAAAATGCCAAGGTGCTATGTAAATATATGATGTGCTATTATTTTATATGCCAAATATTTTCCCATGAGCTAATCTGATTGGAGACCACTAAGACATTTCTTCTTCTTCTTTTTATTATTTATTTATTTTTTAAAGATTTATTTATTTATTTGAGAGAGAGCACGAGCAGGGGGAGAGGGAGAGGGAGGAGCAGGCTTCCCGCTGAGCAGGGAGCCCGATGCAGGGCTCGATCCCAGGACTCCGAGATCATGACCTGAGCCTAAGGCAGTTGCTTAACTGATTGAGGAGGCACCCAGGTGCCCCTAGCCATTTCTTCATTACTTTTTTGTTTGTTGTGTAGATCTGCCCTTGCTATTAAATCTTCGTTCTTATTGGTCATGATGGTTGCGACTAGGCATACTCTTGTGGTGTTGTGGTCAGTCTTTCTCTTTTCTGTGAATACTGATTTAGATATTGCTTTTTCAAGAGAAAAATGTTCTCTTTATGTGTTTTATTTTTTTGATAATGTAATAATTGAAAAGATTTTCCCCTCCAGGCTGCTTTTCAGAGATTGTTACCTCTGAAGTTCTGAAGAAACACTATTTGCTATTATCCAGATACATTTAGACTGAGCTTTTGCAGTAGAACATTTTGTTCTATTTGCTGTAATTTTTTTTTAAAGGACAAAGATAAACAGCTTAAACAGATAACCATCTCCGGTTGCTGCTTCTAACAATAATATTTAGCAGCCAGTGAATATTCTGCAAGGCCTTTCTCAGAAAGGCTGCATTAAGTAAACAAGCAGTAAATATTGTTGGTGACTGATAGATGATAGAATTTAAAGCTAGCCAACTGCCCATATCAGGCTAAAACATTGTTTTTCTGTTTTGGTAAATAATACTCATCTTGTTTATACAGGTCTTATCAAAAACAGTGTTAGCATTTCATACCAAACATATTTTTATAAAGCTCATGAGAACTAAAACTAACAAATTTTAAATTGCTTGAATCCTATTTCATCAGTTTCTTTAGATGTATGTTTTGGTTTATTTCCAAATCACAAGTTATACTGTATCCTGTGTTTTGAAGAATGATAGCTTTTGTGCAGTGTTCCAGTCAGTCACCATTTACAGTAAAATTTGGTTTGTTTTTGTCATGGAAGTCTCAGCCATGGGTTGAATTGATACTTGGGAAAATACTTTTATTTGATCCTTGGCTGCCAAAGGATTTCATTACAGGTGTTTTGTGAGGTTTATGTACCTAATATTTGGTGGCTTCTGTATCAGATACTGCTATAATTTGAAGTATCATTCCTTTGCATACTATATAGGACCAGTCTTTAAGGGATGTAACTGTTTTTAGCCCTCTTGACTGGGTCCACAAAGGAGACAGCTACTATATACATATATAGTAAGTTCAGATGTTTTCTTAAGTTACTTTATGTTTAAGTAATAGCGCATCATCGGAACCACCAGAAACACTAGAAAGTGAACTCCCACATGGATTTTATCTTTTTTATTATAGTTTCAGTGCTTGGCACAAAGTAGTTGTTCAGTAAACAAATTAATTACCATCAGCCTCAGAGTTACCATCACTGCTCTTATCGCTTATAGAAATTACTGACATATAGGATCTGGATCCTATTCCCCAACACTGGCCTTCTCTTTCCTCTTTTATCCTACCCTTTAGGTGAAAGGTTTACTCTGTTCCAGTCATCAGTCACCTACTATTCCCTTCTATAATAATAGCAATAGCAGTAATAATGAAAATGATATCGATTACTAGTATATCTGAGTATCAGCTTGTGACAGGCCACAGATTCTATAATAGGGTTTATTCATCATTTGCTGTGTCCCAGATACCATGCTAAATAATTCACAATGCAGTATATCACTTAATCTTATCAGCAAAATGTGAGGTATTTTATGTTCAAGAAAAACAGGTTCAGAGAAATTTGCCAAAATCATACCCTAAATTAGGGCCAGACTCAGGATTCACTTCCTTTCTAGCTGGTGCCAAAGGCTATGAGATTATCAAGTTCAGCCTTCTCTATGAATCTGTTTTTCAGTATATCTGATAAATTGCCATCTAGCTTCTGGTTTAATATGTCTAGTAAGGGGCTCTTGTTCTCTGGGAGATAATTTCATTGTTTGACAGCTGAATTATTAAAAGGTTTTTCATAATATTAAAGAAACATTAATATATGTTTTTGTAACTTTTTTTGGGGTTTCCTTTTTATTTTAAGTTCAATTAATTAACAATATAGTGTATTATTAGTTTCAGAGGTAGAGTTCAGCGATTCATCAGTTGCATACAACACCCAGTGCTCAGTCCATCATGTGCCCTCCTTCATGCCCACCACCCAGTTACCCCATCCCCCCACCCCCCAGCAAGCCTCAGTTTCTTTCCTATGCTTAAGAAGTCTCTTATGGTTTATCTCCCTCTCTGGTTTCATCTTGTTTTATTCTTCCCAGGTTTGTTTGTTTGTTTGTTTTTTACTAACCAGAATCATGCTGTATGTATTGTTCTTTGATGTGCTTATTGGAGATGTTCTGAGCCTAGCACACTCCTTTTATCCATTCTGTATTCCACAGAAATAGTTGTTTGGGTTGCTTCATTCTGCTGTTATAATTATGTCCACTTTTGTGCACAAACTTGAGCACAGGGGCTGGAATTTGAGGGGAAGAGTGTCAGTTTGAGCCCTTGGCAGTCTGAGGTGAAGGCGTGTTGACTTGGTATTTAGCAGGTGGCAGGCTGTGCATGCTGATCTGGGCAGGAGGGTGGCTGGACTGTGAATTTGGGACCCACAGGCCGATGGCATCGTGTGTGACAGGGATGTGGCTGGTTTTGCTTTTAATTTTTGTTTTTCTGGGAAACTCGATCTTTCCCTCTATTCTAAATGAAAGCCTTGCTGGATAGAGTATTCTTGGCGTAGATTTTTTCCTTTTAAAGCAGATGGAATTTATCATGCCCCTTTCTTCTGGCCTGCAGAGTTTCTGCTGAAAAACCCACTAATAGCCGTATGGGGTTTCCCTTGTATGTACCTGCTTTCCTTTCTCTTGCTGCTTTTAAAATTCTCTTTATCACTACTTTTGGTCATCTTATTTACTTTGTGTCTTGGTGCAGACCTCTTTGGGTTGGGTGTGTTGGGGGCTCTCTGTGCCTCCTGGATCTGGATTTCTCTTTCCTTCCCCAGATTCAGGAAGTTTTCAGCTATTATTTTTTCAGACAAATCTTCTGCCCCCTTTTCTTGCTCTTCTCCTTCTGGGATCCCTATCATGTGACTGTTATGCCTGACAGTGTTTTTGTAACTTTTAAAATTATTATGTCATTAAACTTTTCCAGAGATATCTAAGGTGGAATGAGTCTGTTCATACTCACATTGGCTATATTTAGCAAATTGTATTTAAAATATATGTATAGGGGCACCTGGCTGGCTCAGTTGGTGGAGCATATGACTCTTGAACTCGGGGTGTGAGTTTGAGCCCCACATTGGGTGTATAGATTACTTAAATAAAAACTTAAAAAAATATATGTATAAATATATGTAAGCAGGAAATCTCTTTCAGATGGGTTTATAATCATGTGTGAGATATAAAAAAGGACTCTAGAGAACTTAATGAAAGTATTTAAATTTTTATATAACCTTTATCTGGTTTATAACTGCATCCATATCTAATAAACAGAGATAGGTAATAGAATTCAGAGCAAATGGTTTTTAACTAGCCTAAATGAAATCATATAAAATACTAATTAAAAGTAGGTAAAAGGGGCTGTAATGTGAGGAATATATAACTGTCATAAACTTTAAGAGATAGTATAATTTGCAGAATGAAGAGTCTATCATAGTAAGTCACATGTGAGAGTTTGATAACATTTAAAGAACATTTTCTTTCTAATTTTTGTTTTTCTGTTTTATCTTCCTTGGATAATCTCACTGGTTTATTTGTTTTTAGTCCCCCTCTAGGTTGTCAATTACACAGTGTTTTTGTTAACCCATCATTTCTTACAGATGCACCCTTCTAAGAAGAATATTTAGACATCATTTCAACATCTACATTTTTTATATTTACTCTGTGTCATATAGGGTGCTAATAAGCATTGGGCAAGGCACAGTTATATAAGGTGGGGTCTTGTCCTAAGTTTTTTATCATTCAAAATATAGAAAAATTAACACATCAAATTAGAGAACAGTGAACTCCCATATACTCGTCACTCAGCTACAACAATCATTAACAGTGGTCATTCTTTTTTCACTTGGAAGCCCTATATACTCACCAGCCTCATGCTTTTTCCAGTTGGATTATTTTGAAAACAAAACAAAACACAACCTACAGATATTCTATTAATTGGACCATATAAAATTGTATATATCCATCCATTTTTGGCCTACAAAATAATTGCATATGGTTCAACTTAGTATCCTTTCATTCATTAATATTTCAGTCTGCCTTTCTAAAAGAGACCTCATTTTGTTTATGAACACAATCCTAATGTCATTATCATACCTAAAAAATTTAACAGTAATTCCTTAATATCACCAAATATCCAACAGTCTTCATAGTTCTTCACTTGTTTATGTGTGTATTGCTCTTTCACTGCCTTTTTGCGATTACTTGAACCAACATCCAGACAAGATCCACATACTGCTTTTAGTTGTTGGTTTCTTCTTCCCTGATTTTCATTGCAAGTCATTTGTTAAAGAAATTGCTGTCTCTTAATTTCAATTTAATAAGGAATTTAAAAATTAAAGTAATTTTAATAATTTATACTTAAAATAATCGTAATCTTATTTGTTTCATAAGGAATATAGGAAATAGAAATATAACTCAGTATATGTAAGAGCCTACTTTATTTTTTTTTTAATGTAACTTTTATTGGGTACTTACTACACTGTTCTAACCCACTGTCATGTTCACAACAACCCTTTGACGAAGGTACTATTGTTGACCCCATTTTATTTATTTTTTTATTATTATGTTAATCACCATACATTACATCATTAGTTTTTGATGTGGTGTTCCATGATTCATTATTTGCGCATAACACCCAGTGCTCCATGCAGCACGTGCCCTCTTTAATACCCATCACCAGGCTAACCCATCCTCCCACCTCCCTCCCCTCTAGAACCCTCAGTTTGTTTCTCAGAGTCCATGTTCTCTCATGGTTTATCTCCCCCTCCGATTTCCCCTGCTTCATTCTTCCCCTCCTGCTATCTTCTTCTTCTTCTTTTTTTTTTTTAACATATAATGTATTATTTGTTTCAGAGGTACAGATCTGTGATTCAGCGTGTTCACCCCATTTTAAATACTGCAGTTGTGCAGACCCCAAACCTAAATCTTATTCTAGGTTCTCATCTTTCCCTAACATATATCATTCATCCCATTAACTGCTTTTAAAATAATTCATTAATTTTTCACCATCCCCAATATCATGAGCACAATTGTAGCTGCCATCATCTTTCTCCTGAATGATCACAGTAGCCTTGAACAGGTAATATTTAGGTTCATGGTGAAAAATTCAAAAAGAATAAAAAGTGAAATATCTTTTCTATTCTGACCCTCCAGAGGCAGTTTCTTGGGTTTTGTTTCAGAGTTAATTCTATTAATATACATCTACATATGTTTACCCATCTGGAGCAAATATCAGCATCCTGCACATTTTTCCTCAGCACCTACCATTTCTGTGTACATTGTTTCAACGTCTGATTGCCAGCATCTATGATTTTTGAGAGCATTCTTTATCCCCTGGGGCCTGCTCTGCCTCTGCACATGGGCAGGCCAGAAGTTCTAGGACATTCATGCCTGCCACCTCAGGAGCAGCCTTCAATTGATGACTTACAGAAATTGAGAGAAAAGCCTCTAGCCCCCATGCCCTTTGAGTGAGATAACTCTAATGCATGTCCTATACTGTCTCTCAGAATTCCGCAGCATGGTTGAGCTCGTTACCCCCAGCTGTAGCCTGCTCATTAACGTACACCATGGCTGCCTTCTCTTCCCTACTCCTCTCCCACAGTTTTCTGGGATTGTCTCCCAAATAAACTACTTGCACTGAAATTCTTATTTCAAGGTCTGCTTTTAGGGAAACCATAATATAAATTGTGGTACACGCAACACCTGCCTTTTTTTTTTTTTTTTCTAAGTAATCAGAGACCCCAGGAAAAAGAATCCTGTTTATTTGGCTCTAAACACTCCAATTTGGCCAAGTTTATTTTTCTTTTTTACTTCTCATATGAAGTTGCTGGGATTAATAGAATTTTGTCTATTATTCTTTGAAAATTTTTTATTTTTTAAGTTATTATATGGTTAAATTGACCTTTTTATTTGTTTAGTATAGAGCCCTGTATATTTTAACACATGTTTAGAGTTGAGTAACTACCACTACCATCAGGATACAGGACAGTTGTATCACTCAGCAAATTTCCTCATGCTGTCCCTTTATTGTCACATTCCTACCACTTGTAACCCTTGACAACCACTGATACGTTTTTCATTATTGTGGATTTATCTTTTCAAGAATGCCTTAGAAGTGGAATCACACAGTGTATAACCTTTAGGTCCTGGGTTCTTTCAATTAGCATAATATATTTGAGGTTCATCCAAGTTGTTCCCATTATCAGTAGTTAGTTCCTTTTTTTACTTAGTATTCCATTATGTGGATATACCATAGTTTATTTATCCATTCACCTACTGAAGGGCATTTGAGTTGTTTCCAGTTTGGGGCTATTATGAATAATGTGCTGTGAACATTCATGTACAGGTTTTTGTGTGGACACACGTTTCCATTTCTCTTGAGTATATACCTAGTAGTAGAATTACTGCATCATATGGTAGCTCTATGTTTAACCTTGTGCTGAACTGCCAGACTGTTTTACAAAAGAGACTGCTTTATTTTACATTCCCACCAGCAAGTGTATGAGGGTTCCAATTTCTCCACATCAACACTTTATCAGTCTTTTTGACTATACCCAACTTAATGTGTGTGAAGTGCTATCTCATGTATTTCATTTGCATTTCCCTAATGACTAATGATGTTGAGCATCTTCTCATGTGTTCTGGCCATTCTTCTTTGGAGAAATAGCTACTAAAATCTTTGCCCATTTTCTAATGGGGTTATTTTTACTGTTGAGTTTTCAGAGTTCTTTATATAATCTTGAGACTTGACTTTTCATTTTAACAGTATTTTTCTTAGACACAAAGTTTTATTTATTTATTTTTAAGATTTTATTTATGTGAGAGAGAGAAGAGAGAGTGAGAGAGAGCATGAGAGGGGAGAGGGTCAGAGGGAGAAGCAGACTCCCCGCTGAGCAGGGAGCCTGATGCGGGACTCGATCCTGGGACTCTGGGACCACGACCTGAGCCAAAGGCAGTTGCTCAAACCAACTGAGCCACCCAGGCTCCCCGACACAAAGTTTTAAAGTTTGATGTAGTCTGATGAATTTTTTTAATGGATCTTGCTTTTGGTGTTAACTTTTTCGCTAACCCCAGGTCATAAAGATTTTCTCTTATGTTTTCTTCTAAAAGGTTTATGGTTTTGTGTTTTATATTTAGATCTATGATCCATTTGGAGTTAATCTTTGTATAAGATAAGAGGTTTAGTTTGAGGTTAATTTTTCTTTTTGCATGCACATAGATGACCTGTTGTCCCAGCATCACTTGTTGAAAAAAGACCACTCTTTCTTAGTTGAACTGTTTTTGTACCTTTGTCAAAGATCAGATGGCCATATTTGTATGAGTCTATTTCTGGACTCTATTCTGTTCCATTGCTCTCTCTAGTATTTTTATTTATATTTCTTAGCTGGTATGATACTGTCTTTATTACTGTAGCTTTGTAGTAAGTAATAAAATCCAGTAGTATGATTCCTCTAACTTAATTTTCTTTTGCAAAAATTCTTTTAGCTATTTTGGTATTTTGTCCTACTGCATAATATTTAAGAATGAATTTACCTATGTCTCAAAAAAAAAAAAAAAGCCCTGCTTGGATTTTGATTGATATTGCATTAAATCTATAGATCATTTTCGTGAAAATTGACACCTTTAATATGTTGAGGTATTCTATGATTTCTTTCATCTATGCCATGATTTGTTAGATTTACGCCTAAGTATTTCCATTTTATTGGAGCTATTATAAATGGTACTTAAAAATCTTTTGTTTCTTATTGTTTATTGCTAATATATAAAAATTTAAGTGACTTTTGTGTGTTGAACTTGTAACCTGCAATTTTATTCATATTAGTTCTAAAAGTGTTTTTTGTAGATTCCCTGGGATTTTTTATATAGACATTCTTGTCATGTGCAAATTGGGACAGTTTTACTCCTTCTTTCTATATATATATATATATATCTTTTCTTGTCAGAATGGTGAATGTAGATATCCTTGTGTTGTTCCTGTTCATAAGTGGAAAATATCCCATCTTTCACCATTTACGATGATAGCTATAGGTTTATTACACATACCCTTTTTCTGGTTGAAGAAGTACCCTTCTATTACTAGGTTGCTGAAAATTTTTATCCTGATGGGTATGGAAATTTTGGTAAATGCTTTTTCTGTTCCGTTGATGGTATGTTGTGATTTTTCTTACATGATAGACAATATTAATTTGTTTTTGAATATTGAACTAGCCTTAAGTTGCCTGGATAAACTCCACTGTTCTGGGTTAGTATTCTGATATACTGCAGGAATCCATTTACTAATGTTTTGTTGAGACTTTTTTGCATGTACTTTATTTTGAAGCCAGTTTTTAGTATACTGAGCTTAATATACAGTATGTAATTTTATTTTATAAAAGGTTTCACTTTGGGCAGTTTTTCCCTGTTCAGACCTGCTAATAAGTAAATCATTTTTCCTTGGGTAGGTAGTGTCTCTTTTTCCCTTTGTTTTGTTAAACTTTCCCTTAAAAATAATGCGCCTGGCACCTTGCATTTCTTTTTGTTCTTTAGATGAGGCTGTGTTAGGGGATAGCAGGCCCTTGAATTGTTTTCTTTAAGAAGAAAACCAGTAATTCTCAAGTTTTACCTTCCTTGGGCTGTTATGAAGCACTTGAAACAATAAGAATGCAAATGAATGTTTCACACATGGTGTAATTTCTTAAGTTTAAATTTCATGTAATATCAGCCACGTTATGTATAAGTCTTTTGAAGGAGTCAGTTGAAATCAAGATTCCACTGGGTATTTTTTTTTTTTGAGATCATGATAATGGAATTATAAGTGGAAAAGCCCCAAATGAGAGCATTCCTTCCATTTGTTATCCAGGAAATTAGTAAAATTCCAATGTTTATAAACAATGTTTATAAACCAGAAAGGAAGAAGAATTGAAACAGAACTCACCTTATTTCCTCAATTTAAGCACTGCATTTTGAATTTATTCTAAAAAACCAAGGAATTATTTGTTACTTTTCTTTTTCAATGAAAAGTATACCTATTACTGTTTCCCTGGGCCATTATACCCGAGTATTTCCGACTCTTAAAGGGCAATGAGTTTCTATAAGTAATCAGATTTGTTGGGCCTAAAGGGTTTTGAAATGTCAACTTTCAGTACTGACTAGAATCTTATTTCCCATAAAATGTATACAAAGTCTTGATGATATGATTCATCTTTTCTTAGAAACTGTTTATAAAATTTCAACTTCAGTAACTATAGTCTTAATAAGTTCTACCTTAGAGGCTAAGATAAATGCCTATGTTAAAAAGCAAAAGTAAATATTTATATATGGTGTAATATTTAACAGTGAATCTAGATAGGGATGGATGAGTTTGATTGCACTATTTGAATTAAGCCTGAATATTTGTATATACACATCTATAGATCTGTGTATATAAGTGGTTCAACAATATTGGGAAGGGAGCAGATAGAATCATAGTAGTATGTCCCTGCTTTTTCTGTGGGATTGTGTTCACAATTTCATTACCTGTGATCCATTGTTTCTGGAAGCAGATGATCCTCCTGACAGATAATCAGGTCAGTAGTAGCCTAAGGCTAGATCACAGTGCCTATGTCATTCTTCATTTTATCACATATGCATTTTATCATCTCACATCATCACAAGAAGAAGAGTAACTACAGTATAATAAGATGTTTTGAGAGAAACTACATTCACCCAACTTTTATTACAGTATATTGTTAGAATTGTTTTATTATTAGTCATTGTTTTAATCTCTTACTGTGTCTAATTTATAAATTACACTTTATCATAGGCATATTCTACAGGAAAAAACAGTATACCTAGGGTTTGGTACTCTATGGTTTTGGGCATCGACTAGGTGTCTTGCAACATGTGCCCTGTGGATAAGGGGGGACTTCTGTATTAATAATGAGTAATATGGCTGGAGGTGAAGGGTAGACTGTCCATATCACTGGGTTGGGCAGCAAGAATTTGAACTTTTTCTCTACAAACATTTTTATTTGGATTTTTTTTTTTCAAGATTTTATTTAACAGGGAGAGAGACAGACAGCAAGCACGAGGGGTGGGGGGAAGGGCAGAGGGACAAGCAGACTCCTGGCTGAGTGTGGAGCACAGAGCCTGACACGGGGCTCTATCCCAGGACCCTAAGATCACAAACTGAGCCAAAGTCAGATGCTTAACCGAATGAGCCACCGAGGTGCCCCTTTATTGTTTGGATTTTTATCAACAAAAACAAATTCATTAAGTATTTACTTAAAAAATTTAAAAGTAGTATGAATTTTTGTCCATTGGCATCGTGAAGGAACAATGCTATATGAATTTCTTAGAACCTAGAGGCAGAGAAGAATCAAGTTGAAAATATTTTGAAGGGAGAAACTGATGGTAAGTAGGTAATAATAGTAGTGATAATGATAATAGTAACAACTATTTATTGGATGTTTACTCTTTGCTGGGTTGTTTTAAACATTTTAGGTGCGTGAAATAGTTTTTACAAAGGCCACATAAGTAGATCAATGTATTTCCTTTTTAAAGATTTGAAAATGGTTTTTGGGAACTCACACAGCTAAATAAATGGCAGTGCTGAGATTTGAATACAGGTCTATTTTATTCTAGAATCTTAAGTCACAGTGCTAGAGCCATAATAATAAAAAATGGAGAGGAAATAAGAAAATGGTATTTCTAAAGACATAGCTCTGGAATTGGCTGAAATGGTCAGATCAGTAGTGTGTAGGACCACTGGTCAGATGGCTGAACCTTGGATTCAGACAAAAAAGACCCTTTTCTCCATTGAATGGAAGGGTCCAAATAAGATGAGCTATCCAGAAGTTCTACAACCGCAGTGATTCATTCCCCAGGACGGGTATCTCAGGATTAGAGAGGGTGAATTGTAAGCAGATGACTCAGTTGCCTATGATTTATCCTTTAAATCACTTAAAGAAGCACTTAATCCTATATGAATCTATGCAAAGTAAAATTTACTAATGTGGGTGTTGCTGAGGTGGCAATTGGAGATGACTTGCAAGCAGCAATAGATCAGGGAACCCAATATGCAAGGAAACTTCTGCTTAGGGACCTTCTTCATTAACATTTTGCTTCATTTTATTACCCTTTGCCTTTAGAACACATAACAACAGTTACACTTTCTTTGAGCAAGTGTTAAAATGTCCCATTAATGGGAGGAGATAGTTGTCCTTATATGTGTGGGTTTACTTCTGGACTGTTTTGTTGCATTGATTTATTTGCCTGTCTTTAATATCACACTTTTTTGGGGGGCTTTATCACAGTTCTTGAGATCAGGTAATGTTAGTTCTCCAATTCTGTCTTTTTATAAGTTGTTTTGGCTATTCTAGATCCTTTACATTTCCATTGGAATTTTTTTCCTAGGTGTCTCATTTTATTTATTTATTTATTTTAATTTAAATTCAATTAATTAACATATAGTATATTATTAGTTTCAGAGGTAGAGGTCAGTGATTCATCACTATATAATACCCAGTGCTCATTACATCCCTCCACCCACCTCCCCTCCAGCAACCCTGTTTATTTCCTATGATTAAAAGTCTCTTATGGTTTGTCTCCCTCTCTGATTTTGTCTTCCCTTATTTTTCCCTCTCTTCCCTCATGATCCTCTGTTTTGTTTCTTAAATTCCACATATGAATGAGATCATATGGTAATTGTCTTTCTCTGATTGACTTATTTCCCTTAGCATAATACCCTCTAGTTCCATCCACGTTGTTGCAAATGGCAAGATTTCATTTTTTTAATTGGCTGAGTAGTATTCCATTGTGTATATATGCCACATCTTCCTTATCCATTCGTCTGTCAATGGATCTGGGCTCTTTCCATAGTTTGGCTATTGTGGACATTGCTGCTATAAACATTGGGGTGCAGGTGCTCCTTCAGATCACTACATTTGTATCTTTGGGATAAATACCCAGTAGTGCAATTGCTGGGTCATAGGGTAGCTCTATTTTCAACTTTTTGAGGAACCTCCATACTGTTTTCCAGAGTGGCTGCACCGGCTTGCATTCCCACCAACAGTGTAGGAGGGTTCCCCTTTCTCCGCATCCCCGCCAACATCTGTCGTTTCCTGACTTGTTAATATTAGCCATTCTGACTGATGTGAGGTGGTATCTCATTGAGGTTTTGATTTGGATTTCCCTGATGCCGAGCGATGTTGAGCACTTTTTCATGTGTCTGTTGGCCATTTGGATGTCTTCTTTGCAGAAATGTCTGTTCATGTCTTCTGCCCATTTCTTGATTGGATTATTTGTTCCTTGGGTGTTGAGTTTGATAAGTTCTTTATAGATTTTGGATACTAGCCCTTTATCTGTCATTTGCAAATATCTTTTCCCATTCTGTCAGTTGTCTTTTGGTTTTGTTGACTGTTTCCTTTGCTGTGCAAAACCTTTTTATCTTGATGAAGTCCCAATAGTTCATTTTTGCCTTTGTTTCCCTTGCCTCTGGAGATGTGTCTAGGAAGAAGTTGCTGTGGCTGAGTTCACAGAGGTTGCTGCCTGTGTTCTCCTCTAGGATTTTGATGGATTCCCGTCTCACATTGAGGTCTTTCAGGATCCATTTTGAGTCTATTTTTTATATGGTGAAAGGAAATGGTCCAGTTTCATCCTTCTGCATGTGGCTGTCCAATTTTCCCAACACCATTTGTTAGAGAGACTTTTTTCCATTGGATAGTCTTTCTTGCCTTGTCGAAGATGAGTTGACCATAGAGTTGAGGGTCCATTTCTGGGTTCTCTATTCTATCCCATCAATCTATGTGTCTGTTTTTGGGCCATAAGATACCTAGGAAAAAGCCTAACCAAAGAGGCAAAGGATCTGTACTCAGAAAACTATAGAATACTCATGAAAGAAATTGAGGAAGACACAAAGAAATGGAAAAACATTCCATGCTCGTGGATTGGAAGAACAAATATTGTTAAAATATCTATGCTACCTAGAGCAATCTATACATTCAATGCAATCCCTATCAAAATACCATCAACTTTTTTCACAGAGCTGGAACAAGTAATCCTAAAATTTGTATGGGACCAGAAAAGACCCCAAATAACCAAAGGAATGTTGAAAAAGAAAACCGTAGCTGGTGGTATCACAATTCCGGACTTGAAGCTTTATTACAAAGCTGTAATCATCAAGATAGTATGGTACTGGCACAACAACAGACAGATCAGTGGAACAGAATAGAGATTCCATTGGAATTTTAAATTCAGTTTTAGAATTTCTACCAAAAACAAAACAAAACAAAAACTCCGAAAACAAACTGCTGGCATTTGGGTTGCAATTGCATTGACTCTATAGATTTATTCACATATAGATTAATTTGGAGAACTGACATCTTAATAATATTGAGTGGGCCAAAACTTGAATAAGGTATATCTTTCTATTAATTTAGGTCTTCCTTAGTTTTTCAGCAATATTTTTAGTTAAGTATGCAGGTCTTTCATATCTTTTGACATCTATCCCTTTTTCTTATTCTTGATGCTGTTGTAAATGATATTTTTATTTTTAATTGTTCACTACTAGAAATACAATTGATTTTTGTATGTTGATCACATATCCTACAACTTTACTAAACTCACGTATTACTTCTAGACATTTTTTATAGATTCCATTACATTTTTAACATCGACAATCGTATGAGTGGATAGGGACAGTTTTATCTTTTTTCCGGTTGATACACCTACCATTCCTTCCTCTCTCCCTTCACCTGATTGCTCAGGCTAGAACCTGTAGTACAAAGTAGAATAGAAGTCGTAATAGTAGACATATCTATCTTTTTCTTGGTCTTAGCAGTAAAGCATTCAGTTTTTCAGCATTAAGTATGATACAGGTTTTGCACAGATGCTTTATCATGTTAAGGAAATTCACTTTTACTTCTAGCATACTCACAGTTTTTAACACAAATGATGCTGAATTTTGTCAAATGCTTTTTCTGCTTCTATTAAAATGATATCATTTTTCTTTTTTAGTTTGTTATACTTTATTTATGTAAAGGTTTTTAAATGATGAATTACATCAGTTGCTTTTCAAATGTAAACAAACCCTGTATTCCTGGGATAAATCCATCTTGGTCATGATATATTATTAGCCTTTTACTATACTGTTGGATTCAGTTTGCTAAAAAACATTTTATAAAAGAATTGTTGCAACTATGTTCATGTGTTCAATATCTTTGCCAGGTTTTGGTATCACTAGCCTCATAGGATGAAGTTGGGAAGTATTTTGTCCTTTTCAATTTTGGGAAGATTTTGTGTAGAATTGTTACTATTATTGATTCCTTAAATGTTTAGTAGAATTCACCAGTAAAGTCATCTGGGACTGTAGTTTTCTTCATGGAAGGTTTTTAACTACAATTGCAATTTCTTTGATAAATACAGAGTTATTTAGGTGTTCTGTTTCTTCATGAGTAAGCTCAGGTAGTTTGTGTTATTCAGAGAATTTGTCTATTTCATCTCATCAAGTTTATTTGCAAAAAGATATTCATAATATTCTCTTATAATCCTTTTAATATCTGTAATCTCTAATGATGTCATATCTCATTCCTGATATTGGCAATTTGTGTCTTCTCTTTTTTATGATAAATCTGGCTAGAAGTTTATCAAGCTTTTTTTAACTTTTATTTTTTATTTTTTAATTAACGTATAATGTATTATTTGTTTCAGGGGTACAAGTCTGTGATTCATCAGTCTTACAAAATCCCCAGTGCTCACCACAACACATACCCTCCCCAGTGTCCATCACCCAGCCACCCCATGCCCCATCCCCCTCCCCTCCAGCAACCCTGTTTGTTTCCTAAGATTCAGAGTCTCTTATGGTTTGTCTCCCTCTCTGGTTTCGTCTTGTTTCATTTTGTTTATCAAGCTTTTTGATCATTATCCTTTTCTGTTGTTTCTGTTCTCTGTTTCATTGATTTTTGTTTTGATCCCTGTTATTTCCTTCTTTCTGTTTACTTTGAATTCAACTTTCTCTTTTTTTATCTAATTCTTAAATAGATGCTAAGATCATTGAGACCTTTCTTATTTTCTATTTAAGTGTTTGGTGCTATAACTTTCTCCTTAAGTCCTACTTTAGTAGCATCCTACAAATTCTGAAAGGTGGTCTTTTCATTCTCATTTAGTTCCACATACCTTATAATTTCCCTTTTGATTTCTTCTTCGACCCATGAGTTGTTTAGAAATGTTATTTAGTTTCCAAGTATTGTAGACTTTCCAGTGATCTGTTTTTGATTTCCAATTTAATTTCCTTGTGGTATAGGAACATACTTTTTATTATTTGAATCCTTTTAAATTTATTGCAACTTGTTTTATGGCCCAGGATATGCTCTATCTTGGTAAATGTTCCAAGTATGCTTGAAAAGAATTCCAATTGTTGTTGTATGGACTGTTCTATAAACATCAATTAGGTTGAGTTGGTTGATAGTATTATTCAAATCTTCTACGTCCTTTTTTGTTTGTTTGTTTGTTTGTTTGTTTGTTTTGGTCCACTTGTTCTAACAATTATCAGGAGAGGTATTTTGAAATCTTTGACTAAAGTAGAGAACATCTGTTTTATTGATTGATTGATTGATTGCAGTTCTGTTAGATTTGTTTTATGAATTTTGAAGATATTTATTAGGGACACAAATATTTAAGATTTTATGTCCCTTTGTTGACCCATATATCATAAAATGCCATTTTTGTTTGTGTTAATATTCTTTGCTCTGTAATCTACATTGATATTAATGTAGCTATGCCAGCCTTATTTTGATGAATCTTAGCATAAGATATGTTTTCTCAGTCCTTTTTCTTTTAAGTTCTTTGGAACTTTGTAATTAAAGTGTTTTTTGTAGGTAACATATAGTTGAGTCTTTCATTCATTCATTCATTCATTCATTTATGAGAGAGGAGGAGAGAGAGTAGGGAGGAGGAGCAGAGGAGCAGGGAGAGGAAGAGGGAAAGACTCTCCAGCAGGCTCTACCCTGAGCATGGAGCCTAATACAAGGCTTGATCTCATGACCCAAGCCAAAATCAAGAGTTGGACGCTCACTGAGCCACCCTGGTGCCCTGAGTCTTGCTTTTTTATCCAAGCACAATATCTCTGCCATTTAATGTAATTATTAGTATATTTAGTCTTGAGTATATTATTTTTCTATTTGTTATATTCATTGCATTGGTCTTTTCTTCCCCTTTATTTTCTTCTTTTAGATTATTTTTCTTGGTTATTCAGTTTTATTTATTTTGTTGGATTATTATTTTTTTTTTAATTTTTTTATTGTTATGTTAATTATTTTGTTGGATTATTATTTTTAACTCTTTATTTTGTCATTTTTGGGGCTTATACATCTTTAACTTATGGTGTATTTAACTTAACACACTCTACCTTCAAGTGATACTATATCACTTTTCCTGTGATATATGAACCATATAGTACCACGGTACTCTTCCATTTTCCCTTCCTGACTTGTGTAGTTGTTGACATCATTTTACTTTTTTTTTTAAGATTTTATTTTTAAGTAATCTCTACATCTAAGTGGGGCTCAAACTCACAATCCCAAGATCAAGAGTCACATGCTCTACCAACTGAGCCAGCTAGGTGCCCCCATTTTAATTTTATATATTCTTTAAACCCCATGATGCAGTGTTATTTTGTTAATAAGAGATTTAAATGATACAAAAAAATCTTTTGTATTTATTTACCCATGTAGTTACCACTGCTGGTGCTCTTCATTGTTTTGTATAGATCCATAGTTTTATCTAGTATTATTTTTCGGCCATTATTTTTTCAAATGAATTTTTTCTGTTCCTCCTCTTCACTGCCTTCATTCTTATTTCTCATATGTTAGGCTGCTTGAAGTTGTCCCAGAGCTCACTGATGTTCATTTAATTTTGAAGGGTTCTTTTTTCTCTCTGTATTTCTTCCTTTCTTTCTTTTTTATTTCTTTAGTAATCTCTATACCCAACATGGGGCTCAAACTCATGACCTTGAGATCAAGAGTTGCATGCTCTTCCAACTGAGCCAGCCAGGAGTCCCTCTCTGTTTCACTTTAGATTATTTTTATTCATGTCAAATCGAGTTTACTAATCTTTCCTTCTGTGACATTTAATATGCTGTGAATCCTATTCAGTGTATTTTTTATCTCACACATTGTAGTTTTCCTCTTTAGAAGTTTGAGTCTTTCAGATTTTCCATGTCTCCATTTAACTTTTTCAACATATGAGAATCAGTTATAATAACTC
Organism: Halichoerus grypus; assembly: GCF_964656455.1. Taxonomy (NCBI): domain Eukaryota; kingdom Metazoa; phylum Chordata; class Mammalia; order Carnivora; family Phocidae; genus Halichoerus; species Halichoerus grypus. The sequence continues at coordinate 45,911,084 of NC_135722.1, forward strand.
TGTGTCTTTTCTGCTCATTCTGATATCTCTGTCAGTTCCAGGTCAGTTTTGTTTGATTATTCTCCTCATTATGGGTTTTGTTTTGCTATCTCTTTGCATACCTGTTAATATTTAATAGGATGTGTGACATCATGAATTTTATCTTGTTGGGTGGTGGATATTTTCTATTCCTTTAAATCCTCTTGAGCTCCTGAGATGCAGTTAAGTTACTTATAAACAATTTGATCTTTTTAGGTCTTGCTTTTATGATTTGTTATGTGAGTTCTGAGCAGATCCAGTTTAGGACTAATTATTTCCACTACTTGGGCAAGACTTTTCTGTGTACTCTATCCAAGCTCTTGAGAATTATGAATTTTTCCAGTCTGGATAATGGGAATGGGCACTTCTTCCAGCCATGCTTAAGCAGTGGCCACTGTTTTTTCTAAACTTTGCAGATGGCTCTCCTGCCAGCCTCAGGTGATTTCTTTACACACATGCAGTGATCATTGCCCTGCTGACTTCTCAAGAGTAACTCTAGGATCACCTACCTTTTTTCTCTGTGCAGTTCCCTCCTCTCTGGTGTTCCATCTCCAAAGAGTCTGCTCTGTCTCCTCATCTAGGGACTCCTCTCAGCTCTGCTTTCGTTTCCTCCTCCCTACACCATGGCCTATAAACTCTCTCAAGACAGAAAGCAGGGCCAGTAGTAGGCTCACATTGTTTCCTCCTTTCAGGGATCTTTGTCCTTCATTGCCCTAATTTCAGTGTCTTGCAAACCATTATTTCATTTATTTTGTCCAGCTTTTTAAGGTATTTCAGTCTGCAGGCTAAATCTTGGCCCAAAGTGAGAGTCCTCTCTCTCTATTAATTTTATATTCAATTACCTTATTGTATTCTGTTATTGTCATAATAGTTTTTTAGTTGGCTCTCTTCAGTTTTCCAGGTTATACATCATGTCACTGGAAAATAATAATAATTTTACCTTCCATTGTTTTTATCTTTAATTTATTTCTACTGTGTGACTGCTTCAGCTAATGTGTCTAGTAAATGATATCAATGATAATGAAACTCATTATATAATTTAAGAATGGGTGTTATGTTGAATTATGTCCTATTTTTTAAATTATGGAGTTGATTTTATTCCTTTTCTGGTTATTTCTATTAATTTGATTAATTATATTAATAGGTTTCTGTTACTATTTTGATCTTCAATCTATTGTAAAATACATAAACCTGTTTTTTTCTCTTTCTACTTATTGCTTTCCCTTTAGGATCTTTTCTTTATCTTTCATTTATTGAAACTTTGTGATGATGTGCTAAAATTAATGGGTTTTAAAAAACATTACTTAGTTATGCTAGACATATGGAAATGTAGTCCTGTCCTAAGATTCTGGGCCTTTTTGTGGGGGAGAGGGTTGTATTGTTTTTTTGTTTCGGGGGGGTTTTGGTAAATTTTTCCTTTGGATGTACTCTTTTTGAATTTCCTATTACCTAAGAATTAGAACTCCTGCAGTGATCTAATTTCCTTCCCTTTCATTTTCCATTTGTTTGTCCCTTTTGGATACCGACTGGGACAGTGTTCTAGTTTCTTTATTTTAAAATTTTATTGTATTTCTCTTGCTTTGTAAATGTTCTCTGATATATAAACGCCTCTTCTTAATGTTTTGATCCCTTCTTCATTCTCCAGTGTTTGAAATTTTCTGCATCTCCTTACATTGTCTTTATGGCCACTGAGTTCCTTTTTGTTTGTTTTGGTCTTGCCTCTGTATTCGGTGACATTCATACATACTTGGTACCTCCCATTCATTATCTTTTCCAGGAATTTGTAGTGTAAACCAGTTTTCCAGCTTCCAAATTCTTGTTAACATTTTAAACCTGTTATCTCCTTTCACATTACTTTGCTGTTTGTATTTTTTTATTACAATTTTAGAGGGTTTTCAGGAGGTCATAGAAGTAAACACATTTGTTTCATCTACTGTGCTTAACCAGAAGTCATTAACAGCATTTCTTTTGTGCTTTTCATCTTGAAATTGTTTTAAATTGGTAAATCATGCAGTTGTATTTTTTCAAAACTTGAAAGAAGCTATTCCAAATGTTCATTTTTCTCTTTGGAGTTTGCTTCTTGAAATTTTTATATTTAAAGCCTTATGTGTAGGGCTCTTTATGAGAATGATTTGCCAAAATATTTAAAACTTGAGAGGTTAGGTTAGACCTGTGGCTTTGACAACACATTAATTCATAATCTTAATTATGAATAGGCTCTTTTTTTCTAATTACTTATAGCTGGTATCAAAGAAAACTATTGATTTTTATGTGTTCTTATATCTGCCTATATAACTAAACTCTTGTTAATTCCAGCAATGTTAAAGCAGTTTGCTTGGATTGTCCAAGCAGACAATCATATTATTTTATACATAGTGAAAGTTTTATTATACTGATGAGGACAATATAATGTTGTGTAGTAGTAATAAAATACCTGAATGTAAATTTTTACGAAAAGCAGCGTAAGTGACCTATTTTAAATTAAGCTTCATTTAAAGCAAATTGCTTTGGATCATCTTTTTAAAAATATACTTCATCAAAAGTTGCCCGGTAAAATTAGGCACATATATGTGATATCCATTATTTTATGATAACAAAACGTTAGAGAGTTTCCCAGCTCTTAAAGTGGTTTCTCATCTAAAGTCTTATGACTACTGTGTTTTCTCTGAACTTTCAAAAAATAATCCATCCAAAGTATAGAATACACACCTGATGCTGTGGCTTGGCTTGGCAGCAGAGGTCAGTTTCCCAAAGTTTCTGTTAACTTTATTTCACAAACAGTTCTTCTTTGGTCAGGATATAGTTCATAATAACATTTCTTTGTTATCACTTCTTTTCTACCCTCTTTATGAAAGAAATCAGCACAACAAAATAATTCTGGGGTTGCTTAACCTTTAAAAAGGAATTCAAGGATAATGAAACATTTTTGTGCTCATTTTGATTATGCTTTACAAAACCAATTCTCCTTCCCTAAAAAAATAATGAAACATGCCTGGAAAAATTTATATAATACCATGCATATCCTAACATTAGTTATTAAAAAAAAATTGTCAACACCTTAAGCAACCAACAATAGAGGATTGCCTAAGTTATGGTACTTTTATATATCTATATGATGGTGTGTGTATGTTCCAGAAGATAGAGAAAAACAGGACTCATAATTCATAATAAAATACATCCAGAGATAAGTGGTTGCAGGAAAAGTTTGCATGTTAAAGAACTTAGTTCATTTTTATTGTTTTCCTCATTTTTCTACTGTGAATTTATATTAACATAAAATAATATCCATAAGGTGGTTTATAAAGATAATTCAGTAGTGAAAAGACACAGTTCCTAAAGGTACTGAGACTTGAATTCTAGTCCTGCCTTTGTTGCATTCTAGCTATATATGACCTTAACATTTCATAGCCTTGGTTTCATCATTCATAAGATGAGTCTTATGGGATACAATTATATATAGTGTTTAACAAATATGAGGAATTATTGGCACTTACCTTTTGTTTGCAGATAGGTGGCCTATTTCCAAATGATCTACTTCATACATTGGGGCAATTAGAGAGACAAGCAAGTAAGCAAAGTTTGCATTAATGTGTGGAATCCAGCAATGTCTGTCTGACCTTGCAACCTTGAAGTATCATTTGTTTCTAGGTTATGCTAAGGTCTTAAAGAAAACTGGAGCTGAACAAAGACAGATAACATCCTGAAAAGGAATCCCCATATAGACTATTCCCAGATATGTTGTAAAATTTGTATGATCATGATCTGTGTGAAATGATGAGGGTCAGGTGGAAGGGAATAGTCAAAAACATAAGCTGTTGCAAATACGCTCATTTATGTGTGAAAACAATATTAATTGTCAACTTATATAGTATATTCATTGATGATATCACTCTAAATAGATGTGTTTCCTCAGTGACTTAAAAAAGGAGGGCAAAGTGATGGCCAGTTTAGGTTTTGCACCTGTGATAGCATTTTTTTTTTCTCTGTTTGCCAGTAAAGACACTGGGGAGAGCAAAATCCTGATTTTATCCTGTTTGTTTAATGCTTATCATTTGCTTACTATCTTTTAGTGACTATTCTGTTTCCAGCTGTCTAAACATTTTCTCACATTCCTGTCAGAAATGTGACTCGAGCTCAGGTTCAAGAATTATAGTGTCCACTCCCTCATTGTTTATTACTTTCCCAGCACACTTTTAGTTAAGATTTGAAGTGGGTGAACCAGCTAGCATTATTATATTTTAATCCAAATCCTATGAGGAATACTTCTTATTAAACAGTGGGATCATCTCTTGATACCCCAAATTCCATTATTACTTAATCTTATGATACAGTGAATTTGGAAAGTAGACATTTTAACTGGAGGTTACATTTCTTTTGAATTTAAAATCCTTTGAAAATTGAAATCTTGAAAATCCTTTAAAATTCTTGAAATTTAAAATCCTTTGAAAAAACTTTTGTAGGGGCGCCTGGGTGGCTCAGTTGGTTAAGCGTCTGCCTTCGGCTCAGGTCATAGTCTCAGGGTCCTGGGATCGAATCGGGCTCCCTGCTTAGCAGGGAGTCTTCTTCTCCCTCTCCCTCTGCCTGCCTATCTGCCTACTTGTGATCTCTCTCTCTCTCTCTCTCAAATAAATAAATAAAATCTTAAAAAAAACTCAACAAGTAGTAACTTCTTAAAAATTAGATGCAATGTGAAATCCGTAAACACATCAATGAACTTTTCGCACTGTTACATTAAAATCTCTTGGTGTACTTAGCACTTTGAATGGGTCTTTTATCCATGCATGATTTTATAATATCATACATTGGTCATTTTGCAAATATGGAATCAATGAGTTATGCAGCTCTTCCAAATATTGACACATATTAATAGAATTTTAAATATTACATTAGTTAATGTGACTGTCACATTCATCAGAAATGAAAAAGCTATGAGACTCATGATTGTGCTTGAAAGCTCGCTTATCGTTGGTAACACATATATCAGATCCTTATCTTAAAATGATAGGCCCACTTAATTTATTTTGAGAAAATGTCTGCCATATACGTAAATCTGTATAAGCATATTTGTCTGTCAAGTATTCTTTTCAGTAAAAAATGGTAGAAAAAAAAAGAAGGGCAGCTAGTTCAGCTCACAACTTAATCACACAAGTAGTAGTTCCCTGAACAACTATCATACTTCTGTATGCAGCAAAAGTGCTTTAAAGATTTTGTTTATTCATTTATTTGAGAGAGTGAGAGAGAGAGAGAGAGAGCACATGAGAGGGGGGAGGGTCAGAGGGAGAAGCAGACTCCCTGCCGAGCAGGGAGCCCGATGTGGGACTCGATCCCGGGACTCCAGGATCATGACCTGAGCCGAAGGCAGTCGCTTAACCAACTGAGCCACCCAGGCGCCCACAACAGTGCTTTATATCTACTTACTATTTGAAACATAGAATATTTAAAATGTTGTATACTCAAGGGTCGAGTTATAATGAAATTAAACGATTTATTGCTTCATCAAGGACATTTTAAACTGAAACTGACTTTTTTTTTTAAACTACAGATGTGTAGCTATGAAGAATATAATAACTACAAGTATAATTTGTGGCTTGCTGCCTTCATTTCTGTTAAGGTGCCAGCAGTTTTACCTGCCATTACTTTAGCACCATCAATGTAAATGTCAACAAAGTTAAAGAAACCACTAATTCTTAGTATTATTATGAAAGTAGTTTTTACCACTGGTACTCCTCTGATTCTGTGTACCACACTTTGAAGGCTTCTATTCTAGAATATAAAATCTTTATGAGCGACAAGAACTTGGATAGATGGGTTGTTGAAGAGAAATATACACATAAAGAAAATGACGAGTCAACTTTTCCATGCCAAATTAGTAGAATAGATAATAAGTTCTAGGGAGATATATAAGAAGAAAAGGTTGTTGTTATTATAATTACTTATTATAATAAAAATGTATAAAAATGGTTTTGGAACACAGGAGAGGAACTTCTTGATTGTTGGGTCTGGAAGGTACTGGAGATAACTGGGAATTACAGAGAAGTGTTCTCAGAAAAAATGATACTCAAGTACTCAGTAAATATTTGTTGAATAGCTAGTTCAAAATAAAAATGTAGGAAAGAAAAATGTTTTCACTTATTTGCTAATTAGTATATTTTTAAGCTGTTCATGCTATTTATTTATTCCTGTGACATTTGTTTATGGAAATTGGTGTGGTAGAATTTTTCTACTGGTAGAGAAGCTCTGAACATGATTAATGTCTCTCTCCAAATGTAGGAAATTATCCAGATCTCCCTTTTTGATGTCTCATTAGACTCAGTCAAGGAGGCAATGAGGCAATGAAAGGAGGGGCAGGTTTTGGAAGAAATTGATACAGAAGGAGAAAGAAAGTGTTATAGATATGATGACAGAAACTAAAGTTGGATCTAAGGGGATAATGTTTACTTCACTGGATTATATGCCAGGAGCTAGTCTCAGCATTTTGCATGTGTTAACTCATGTAGACTTCCCAAGAGGACTAGCAGATAGGTACTCATTGTCTACCTTTTACAGATGAGGAAATTGAGGCACTGAGAGGTTAAATAAAATGCTCAAGATTACATAGTCATTGAGCAGAATAACAGAAGGTGGTCTGGCACAGAGAGCTGCTGTATGGGTAAGCTCATTTCTGTTTTGTTCCATCTCTTGAAAAATACTGCTAATCAAGATATTTTGTTTTCTTCAGATTTTTGAAAATGGACTTTACTTTTTTTTTCCCTCACACTTCTTGAGTCTAGGAAAAGCAGTTTTAGATTCATAGCAAAATGAGCAGAAAGAACTAAGAGTTCCTGTATACTCCCTGTTCTCAAAGCATACAGCATCCCACACTATCAATATCCCCAACCACAGTGGTACCTTTGTTACAATTGATGAACCTATATTGATCGACATATCATTATCACCCAAAGTCCATATAGTACATTAGCATTCACTCTCTTTGCTGTCTCCATAGTTTTGCATTTTTCAGAATGTCATGTAGTTGGAATCATACCATATGTAGCCCTTTTGGATTGAGGTCTTTCATTTAGTAATATGCATATAAGGTTCCTCCATGCGTTTTCATGGCTTCTTTTTAGCACTAAATAATATTCCATTGTCTTGAATATGCCACAATTTATTTATCCATTCACCTACTGAAGGATATCTTCGTTGCTTCCAAGTTTTGGCAATTATGAATAAAGCTGTTATAAACATCCATGTGCAAGTTTTTTGTGAACATATGTTTTCGGGTAAATATCAAGGAGCACAATTGCTGGATTGTTTACTAAGAATATGCTTAGTTTTATAAGAAACTATCATACTGTCTTCCAGACTGGTTGTCCATTTTGCATTCCTACCAGCAATGAATGAGAGTTCCTGTTGTTCTACATCCTTATCAGTATTTAGCATTGCCAGTATTTTGGATTTTGAACATTCTAATAGATATGTAATTATGTCTCATTGTTATTTTAATTTGTAATTCTGTAATGACATAGGATGTTGAAAGTCTTATCATATGCTTTTTTTCCTGTGTATCTTCTTTAGAGAAGTATGATCCAGACCCCCATATGGGCCTTGCCCCCGACAACACCCCCAACTTGGGGGCAAGGTATCTGTTCAGATCTTTTGCCTATTTTTTAATTGAGCTGTTCATTTTCTTATTGTTGACTTTTAAGAATTCTTTGTGTATTTTGGATGACTATACATTATTTAGTATGTCTTTTGCAAACTTTTTTCCCCAGTCCTTTCTAGGCTTGTCTTCTTTTCTTTTCTTTCTTTCTTTTTTTTTTTTTTAATGTCCAGGCTGCTGTTCAGCCAAGATTGCTTTTTTTTTTTTTTTAGATTTTATTTATTCATTTGAGAGAGAGGGGAAGAGCACAGAGGTGGAGTAAGTGGGAGAAGCAGACTCCCTGCTGAGCAGAGAGCCCGACATGGGGCTCCATCCCAGGATCCTGAGATCATGACCTGAGCTGAAGGCAGGCGCTTAACCAACTGAGCCACCTAGGTGCCCCAATTGTCTTCTCATTTTGTTGATAGTATCTTTCACACAGCAAAAGTTTTTAATTGTAATGAAGTCTAGTTTATCGATGATTTCTTCCATGGTTTATTTTTTTGGTGTTTTATCTAAAAAGTTATTGCTAAAACCAAAGGTCATGTAAATTTTTTCCTATATTATCTTCTGGGAGTTTTATAGTTTTGTGCTTTAACATTTAGGTGTATGATCCACTTTGAGCTAATTTTTATGAAGAGTGTAAGGTCTGTCTATATCTAGATTCATTTTCTTCTATATGAATATCTGGTTATTTCAGCATCATTTGTTGAAAGACTATCTTTTTTTCCACTGCATTGCCTTTGCTTCTTTGTCAAAGTTGACTGTGTTTGGGTATACTATTTCTGGTCTTTATTCCATTTGATGGATCTGTATGTCTCTTCTTTCACCAATACTACACTGTCTTGATTACTCTAGCTTTATATTAAGTCTTTAAGTCAGATAATGACTTTGTTCTTTGACTTTATTCTTCTTCTTCAGTATTATGTTGGCTCTTCTGGATCTTTTGCCTCTGTGTCTAAACTTTATTTATTTATTTATTTTTAAGATTTTATTTATTTATTTGACAGAGAGAGACACAGCAAGAGAGGGCACACAAGCAGGAGGAGTGGGAGAGGGAGAAGCAGGCCTCCTGCTGAGCAGGGAGCCAGACGCAGGGCTCAATCCCAGGACCCTGGGATCATGACCTGAGCTGAAGGCAGACACTTAACGACTGAGCCACCCAGGCGCCCCTTTGTCTAAACTTTAAAATCAGTTTGTCATTATCCACAAAATAACTTTCTGGGATGTTGATTGGGATTGCATTGACCTATAGATCAAGTTTGGAAGAACTGATACTTGACAGTATTGAGTCTTCCTATCCACAAACATGGAATCTCTCTCTCTCTTTATATGGTTCTTCTTTGATTACTTTCATTAAAGTTTTATAATTTTCCTCATGTAGATCTTATATATTTTTTGTTAAATTTAACCTAAGTATTTAATTGGGAGAGGTTCTAATGTAAATGGTAATGTATTTTTAATTTCAAACAACACTTGTTCATTTGTTGGTATATAAGAAGGCAGTTGACTTTTGTATATGAACCTTGTATCCTGGAACCTTGCTATAATTGATTACTTCCAGGTGTCTTTTTGTTGATCCTTTCAGATTTTCTACCTAGACAATTATGTCATTTGTGAACAGTTATATTTCTTTCTTCCCAATCTGTACACTTTTTATTTCCTTTTTTGTCTAATTGCATTAGTTAGGACTTCCAGTACAATTTTATAGAGTTGTGGTGATAGGGGACATCCTTTCCTTGAGAAAGCTTCTAGCTTTTTATCATTAAGTATGACATTAGCTGTAGGATTTTAGTAAATGTTCTCTATCGAGTTAAGGAACTTCCACTCTATTCTTAGTTTGCTGGGAGTTTTTATCATGAATGGGTGTTGGATTTTCTCAAATGCTTTTTCTGCATGTATTGATATGCATGTGATTTTTTTCTTATCTGTCTTCTTGATGTGTTGAACTTACTTTCAGATGTTGAACCAGCCTTGTGTACCTGGAAGAAATCCTACTTGGTTGTAGTTTATAATTCTTTTCATACATTGTTGGTTTCAACTTGTAAATCTTTTGTTGAGGGTTTATGCATCTATGTTCATGAGAGAAATTGATCTGTAGTTTTCTTATGATTTTTTTTTTTTCCTGCTTTTGCTATTAGGGTAATGCTGACTTCATAGAATGAATCAGGAAGTATTTCCTTGGCTTCTGTCTTCTGGAAGAGATTGTAGAGAATTGTATAGTTTCTTCATTAAATATTTAGTAAATTCACCAGTGAACTCATTTGGGCTTGATGCTTTCTATTTTGGAAGGTTATTAATTATTGATTCAATTTATTTAATAGATAGAGACCTATTCAGGTGGTCTATTTCTTCTTGTATGAGTTTTATCAGATTGTGTCTTTTAAGGAATTGATCCATTTCATCTAGTCTGTCAAATTTGTAGGCATAGAGTTGTTCAGAGTATTTCTTTATTATCTTTTTAATGTCCATGGGATCTGTAGTAATGTCTCCTCTTTCATTTCTGATATTAGTAATTTGTATCTTTTCTTCTTCTTTTTTTCTTAGTTAACTGGTTAGAGGCTTGTTGATTTTAATGATCTTTTCAAAGAACCAGCTATGTTTTGTTGATTTTCTCTATTGATTTTTTGTTTTCAATTTCATTGATTTCTTCTCTAATTTTTATTATTTCTTTTCATCTGCTTACTTTGGATCTAATTTTCTCTTCTTTTTCTAACTTCCTAAGATAGAAGCTTAGATTATTGATTTTAGATCTTTCTTCTTTTCTAATATATGCATTCAGTGCTATAAATTTTCCTTTAAGCACTGCTTTTGCTGAATTCCAAAAATGTTAATTAAGTTGTATTTTCATTTTCATTTAGTTAAAAATATTTTTCAAATTTCTTTTGAGATTTTGTCTTTGACCCATGTTTATTTAGCAGTGTGTTGTTTAACCTCCAAGTATTTTGGGACTTTTTCAGCTATTTTTCTGTTACTAGTTCAGTTCTGTTGTGGTCTAAGAGCATACATTGTATGTTTTCTATTCTTTAAAATACATTAATGTACATTATCTATCTTGATGAATAAGATATCTTTTTCATTGTATTGAATTGGAGACTTAGATTAATGAAGGAATTTTAAAATAATTCTGTTTTCCATCAGTGATAGATACTTAGTACTTTACCTTCAACTCATTTCATGATTTGTTCTAAAGGTGGGGATGTTTTTCATTTATGGTGATTTGTTTCTACATAGGCCAATCTGTGTCTCAGAATGAGTAGCATTTGTGGAAAATCTAAGTTGTCCTCATAAAATGTATATGTACATTAGAGAAAGTGTTCTACATTATAAATATGTACTTAAATATATATATTGGCTTAGGTAACATCACATTAGCTGGATTTTTTTTTTTACAATGGAGGGATATTTAACATTTCACAAAAATCTGTAAATAATAAATTTTCATTATACCTTTAAAATGTGACAATTTTTTTCTATCCCATTTAGTTTTGTCAGCCTGGCGGGTGGCAGCTGTCCAGAGAGAGGAAGCAGCCAACATTTTTTGTGGTGGTCCTGACAGATATTGACTCAGATCGACATTACTGCTCATGCCTAACCTTCTATGAGGCAGAAATCAATCTTCAGGTACAACAACTTTTCTAGCCAAAAGAACAACATTTAGGAATCTTTTTTTAATGCCATATTTGTTTTTGTTAGAACTGTAAGTTTAAGTTCTTTGGGCTACTTTAGAAAGACTGAGGTGTACTATACTGTTGGAGAAGAGAGGAAGAAGGTAAACTTTGTTTTCTTTTAAAATATTGATCATTATCTGAATATTCACAAGAATGGCCTATTCATGAATTGGTTTATTAGGAAGATTTGTATCCTCTCATGGAGAAACTGTGATTTCCCTGTCAGTCCTTTTCCTGAGAGGTCTTTTACAGAATATAGAGCATATAATCAGAATGTTTATAAATCACCTGTCACAGTGCTTAATATTATTTTTTAAGTACCCAACTAAATGTCAAGTCATTATTATTAGTGGTGGGAGTATCAATATAACAGGACTGAAATTCATAAGCTAGAACCATAGAAATGAAAAATACTAGGTTTCTCGGAATATTTGTTGGGGTTCTTAGTTTCAGACAACTGAATCTACTTTCTCTAATTTATGCATAAAAGGATTCATGACAGTGTATTGGGCAGCTTATGTAATTTCATGGGTTATGGGTGAGCAGGGAACCAATTTTGGGTACTAGGAATTGCCTAGCTTGGGTCTGTTTTAGTAGAAACCATACTTTTTCTACCTTTGACCACTTGGCACTTAGGATGTTGGGTACTAGACAATATAACCTTTACATGTTGCCCTAAAAATCTAACCTCTCATGTGCAGCCTGACTTAAACGGGTGACTTCTGCTTTAAATTTCATATGGATTGTTTCCTTGTGGAAGTCAGATTGAATGCAGATCCCTCCTCTCCCACCCCCACCCCCCCCGAAAGGAATCAGAAAAACTTTTTTGTTGTTGTTATGCATTTGTTTGCTTGTTTGTTTTGCTTTTAAAGCTCTATAGTACACGAAGGAAACTATAAGAGTTTGGAGGATGTTGAGTAAGCCAATCTGCATTATCTGCAGTACTTTCTGCTACCTGTGGATGAATGGGTATCACTGCCGGAGTAAAGGACTGGCTTACTTTCTAAAATGGCCTCACAAAGAAGCATTTGTTGTTTGGGTTACTTTAATTAAAACTCCAATATCTGAATTTTTCTAGATGCAGAAGTCTGAATTTGCAGTACAAGAGGAGATGTCACCTTTCATGACACAGACTTATATTATCCACATTCATTAGACTGATGTATTAAAACCAGCATGCTAGTTTATTAACATGTGCACATGTCTGGCACTTCAGAATTTGCAGTTGCTGCCCAAGGAGTGCACCCTTTTAATCCCCTGGCTCTGGTAGCCAGGAAGGTTTAAGCTCCTACAGGGCTTCAGCACAGAAAGAAAGTTCTTTTTTTTTTTTTTTTTTTTAAAGATTTTATTTATTTATTTGGCAGAGAGAGACACAGCGAGAGAGGGAACACAAGCAAGGGGAGTGGGAGAGGGAGAAGCAGGCTTTCCGCTGAGCAGAGAGCCCGATGTGGGGCTTGATCCCAGGACCCCGGGATCATGGCCTGAGCCGAAGGCACATGCTTAACAACTGAGCCACCCAGTTGCCCCAAGAAAGAAAGTTCTTAACTGGCCATCCCCACCCAGGACTCAGTGCAGAAGGAGCAGACAGAAATACCCATCTCCAGGTCTTTTGCTGAAAGACGTATATTTGCATACATTAAAAGCTGCTTCTTGAGGGCCTGGCTTTTAGTCCGTCTGAATCTAGTTGCTGAGATCCTTCTCTTTAGCACACTGACAGGTCTTGATATACCCTCAACTATAGGAAGCACTAAGAATAAGGTAGTCTGCTTGACAATCACAGAGGTTTGAGAGACAGCCGAGATCTATAAGATTGAATGATAAGATTCATCCTCCTACAAGAGGCCACTTCTTCAAGATTAGGAGGGGTGGCTGTTTTATTGAATGCATAGAAACTAACAAAGAAAGTCAAGTAAAATGAAGAAATAGGAATATGTTCCAAATGAAAGAACAAAATAAAACCTCAGAAAAAGGAGAAATGGAGATAAGAGATTTACCAGATAAAAGGTTCAAAATGGGGCGCCTGGGTGGCTCAGTCGTTAAGCATCTGCCTTCGGCTCAGGTCATGGTCCCAGGGTCCTGGGATCGAGCCCCACATCAGGCTCCCTGCTCTGCGGGAAGCCTGCTTCTCCCTCTCCCACTCCCTCTGCTTGTGTTCCCTCTCTCACTGTCTCTCTCTGTCAAATAAATAAATAAAAAATCTTTAAAAAAAAAAAAATAAAAGGTTCAAAATGATGATCATAAAGATGGAGAAGAATGAATGAACAAAGTCAGAATTTTAACAAAGAAAATATAAGAAAGTACCAAATAAAAGTCACAGAGCTGAAGCATAGAATAACTGCACTGAAAAATACCAAAAGGGATTTAACAGCAGACTAGGTGAAGGAGAAGAAATGATCAGTGAACTTGAGGACAGAGCAGTGGAAATCACCCAATCAAAAGAGCAAAAAGAAAAAAGAATGAAAAACAGTGAAGATAGTTTTAAGGACTTATATGACAACATCAAGTAGACCAACATTCACAGTTTAGGTATTCCAGAAGGAGAAGAAAGAAAGGGACAGAAAACTTATTTGAAGAAGTAATGGCTGAAACCTTTCCAAACATGGGGAAGGAAACAGACATCAAGGTCCACAAAGCGCATGGAGTTCCAATAAAGATGAACCCAAAAAAATCAACACCAAGACACATTATAATTGAAGTGTCAAGAGTTAGGGACAAGGAGAGAATCTTAAAAGTAGAAGAGAAAAACAACTTGTTCATTCAAGGGATCCCCCATGCCTATGCACAGATTTCTCAGCAGTAACTTTGTGGGTCAGTAAGGAGTGGCAAGATACATTCAATTAAGAATATTCTACCTGGCAAAGTTGTCCTTCAGAATTGAAGGAGACATAAACAGTTTTCCAGACAAGCAAAAGTTAAAGAAGTTCATCACCACTAGACTGGCCTTATAAGGAATGTTAAAGGGAGTTCTTTAAGCTGAAATGAAAGGGTACTAATTAGTAACAGGGAAACATATTAAAGTATAAATCTTACTTGTAAAAAATATCTGATGTAAAGATGGTGAGTTAATCACTTATAAAGCCTAGTATGAAGAGATTAAAAGACAAAAGTGGTGGGCCACCTTGGTGGCCTTGGTTGAGTGACTCTTGATTTTGGTTCAGGTCATGAACTCAGGGTCATGAGATCAAGCCCCACATCAGGCTCCATGCTCAGCATGGAGTCTGCTTGTACCTCTCCCTCTGCTCCTCCTCTTTCTCTCTCAAGTAAATAAATAAATAAAATCTTTTTTTAAAAAGACAAAAGTAGTAAAAATAACCATACTTACAAAAACTTGTTAATGGATACATAAGATTAAAAAAAGATGTAAATTATGACCACCTAACATAAATTAGATGAGGGGGGATTAAAAATGTAGAGCTTAGAATATGTTCTAATGTAAGTTGTTATCAACTTGAAATAGACTATTATAAATTGTTTTATGCAAACCTCATGGTAACCACAAGCAAAACCTGTAGTAGATACAGAAAAGATAAAGAGAATGGAATCCAAGCATGCCACTAAAGAAAAACATCAAGTCACAAAGGAAGAGAGCAAGAGAGGAAGGAATGAACAACGGAATTACAGAATATCCAGAAAACAAGGAACGAAATGGCATTAGAAGTACAAACTGATCAATAATTACTTTAAAGTAGACAGATTAAGTTCTCTAATCCAAAGATTTAGAATGGCTGAATGGATTAAAAAGAATAAGACCCAACTAAATGCTACCTACCAGAGACTCACTTTAGCTTTAAAGATAGACACAGACTGAAAGTGAAGGGATAGAAGAAAATATGCCATGCAAATGGAAACCAAAAGAAAGCTATGGTAGCTATACTTGTCAGACAAAATAGACTTTATTTTTTCTAAGATTTATGTATTTATTAGAGAGCCGCTTGCAAATGAGGGGAGGGGCAGAGAGAGAGAATCTCAAGCAGACTCCCCACTGAATGCAGAACCCGATGTGGGCTCGATCTCACTCACAACCCTGAGATCATGACCTGAGCCAAAACCAAGAGTGCGACACTTAACGAAATGAGCCACCTTAGGCGCCCCCAAAATAGACTTTAACCTAAAAACTGTAATAATTGACAAAGAAGGTCATTATATAATGATAAAGTAGTCAACTCATCAAGAGGATATAACAACTGTAAATATGTACCCAACATCAGAGCACCTAAGTAAGTATAATATTTGCTTATGTTCTTTATAGCTCTCCCTATTTTTCTTTAGATTTTATTTATTTATTTATTTGACAGAGAGACAGCAAAAGAGGGAACACAAGCAGAGGGAGTGGGAGAGGGAGAAGCAGGCTTCCCGCCGAACAGGGAGCCTGATGCGGGGCTTGATCCCAGGACCCTGGGATCATGACCTGAGCCGAAGGCAGACACTTCACGACTGAGCCACCCAGGCACCCCGCTCTCCCTTTTTTTCTTCTCTAGTACAGGATGCAGTTTAAAATCACATATGGCTTTTAATTATCATTTCTCTTTGTGTCTTTTTATCTGGAATAGTTGCTCACCCTTTGTCTTATGACACTGACATTTTTGAATAATGCAGGTCCCATGTCCCCTTTTAATAGAATATTCATTATTGTGTTTTTTCTGATGTCTGTTATCTTTAGATTCAGATTATATGTCAGCAGTTGGAATACTACCAACATTGGAAATACTAAGTGTGTTTCTTTTTTTTTTTTTAGATTTTATTTATTTATTTGACAGAGAGATAGTGCAAGAAGGCAGAGCGGCAGGCAGAGGGAAAGGGAGAAGCAGGCTCCCCACTGAGCCGGGAGCCGGACACGGGGCTCGATCTCAGGACCCGGAGATCACGCCCTGAGCCAAAGGCAGACACTCAACCATCTCAGCCACCCAGGCGCCCCGCCTGTGCCAATTTTTATTATGATGGTTGTAAAATGATTATTTCCTACCTCCAAACATCCTCTACCTTTACCAGTCAGGAGTTGACATTTTACTATAAGCAAGAAAGAGTTTTCCTGTCTTGTCTATCTGAGCTATAGACTCATTTATTCCACTTTTTTTTTCTTCAATACCATTTAATTGATGGCTTTCATGCAGAAATTATCCTAGATTTGTACCCTTCAGGTTGGTTCCTGTATTCTTTTGATAAGGCCCTATCATTTTTTATTTATTTATGTATTTATTTTTAAAGATTTAAAAATAACAGAGAGCAAGAGCGAGCACAAGCAGGGGGAGCGGCAGGCAGAGGGAGAAGGAGAAGCAGGCTCCTTGCTGAGCAGGGAGCCCAAGGCAGGGCTCGATCCCAGGACCCTGGGATCATGACCTGAGCCAAAGGCAGACGCTTAACCGACTGAGCCACCCAGGCCACCCGACCCCATAATTTTTTAAAGCATTTTTTAAACTTCGTGTCATAATAAGCTGATCCAGGATCATCTGATTCCTTCCTTGCCCTCGGCCTTGAAATCAGCCATTTTTCCAAGGAGCCTTGGCTTATTTGAGTGGAGAATAATATTAGAAACCAAGATGTAGGTTCTTGTATATTTGGAATCAATGTTTAAAAACTTTTGTTTCTTTTTAAGGTCAGATATTTGCCCATTTTCCATTTTAAGTGGACCAAAAATTATAATATACTTAGTTTTTATAATCAACTTACAAAAGGGTAGATTCTGCTTCTTAAGAGTTTTTCCAAAATTCTGAAAATGAAAATAAGCTGTAAGAGTTCCGGCTCCTATAGGATTGCACGTAGGTGGTTAGGTACTCACCAGAATTGTATGATAGCTTTTCTGTGCTTATAACAGAAAGTTAATGTTTGGAATTGGTCCCCAAAAATGGCACAAACAATGAGGTAGAATTTGAGAAAATAATATTAAAACTCAGATGATGTTCCTTTCTAGGTCATCATTAATGTTTTTCCCAATTTTGGTGTGAAGTTAACTATGTTCTTTTTTAAAAATGTGTTTTTCTTTTATTTCTGGATTATATCATCAGTTCAAAAATAGATCTTTTTAATTCTCATTTGGTGTGAATTACTTCATACCAAATATACTATGACACATTATTTGGAAGCCTGAAGAGGAGGAACTTAGGGACACACACCATCCAAAGTATAATTGTGCAACTTTAAAAATGTTGGCTCTTACCTTTCCAGGATACAGTAACACTGTCAGTAATCACAAGCAAAACCTTTGCATTAAACTTTTGAAAGCATGTTCCCAAAATTATTCAACTAGACAATAGGACTGTAAATTTTTTTTTATGTAATCAGTAAAACAAGATAAATGTAAGGGTGCTTTTTATGGCTTATCTAAAAAATGATAAACCTGTGTAAATTTTTTATTTCGTTGTATCTTTTTAAAGTCTTTTTAATGTGGTTATAAATGTGTTTATGAACCAAAAATAATGATGCAATTCACAGTAAAGACATTTGGTATGTCAGCAAATAAATTGTTAAAGCATGGGAGGGGGAAATGATTGAAGGTATATTGGAGAAGTAAGATGAGGAATAAAGAAAGAGGTACATAGAAGGAATAGGACATGTCTCTTAATCTCGGTTGGCTTAAAATCTGTGTGTGAGGCAAAACCAAAATTTAAGTATAAAGATACTCCTAAGTACCTATGCTAAGTACCAGTTCAGTGATGGAGCTAATAATTAAAGACAGGGCAGCTGAAATAAGTCTTACAGATTTTAAAGGATTCAGTCTTGCTTAAAAAACAAGAACTAGGGGGCGCCTGGGTGGCTCAGATGGTTGGGCGTCTGTCTTCGTTCTGCTCAGGTCATGATCTCCAGGTCCTGGGATGGAGCCCCAGATTAGGCCGCCTGGCTGGCTCAGCGGGGAGCCTGCTTCTCCCTCTGCCTCTCCCCCTGCTTCTGTGCTCTCTCGGTCTCTTTCTCAAATGAATAAATAAAATCTTTAAATAAATAAATAAATAAATAAATAAATAAATAAAAACAAGAGCTAATGAAAACTTAGAGTAAAGGAAATAGAAAGGGCAGTCCAGGCAAAAAGCTTATGGATAGAAAAAAAAAGATTATCATGTTTATGATACATTGAAGGCTTATCATGGTCCAGGCACTGTGCTAAAAGTTTTACAGCACTTTTATTCCATTTAATTTAATTCACAGGTAATTTATTTTATTTTATTCTCTCAAGAACAACACTTGTGGGGCGCCTGGGTGGGTGGCTTAGTTGGTTAAGGGTCTGCCTTTGGCTCAAGTCATAATCCCAGGGTCCTGGGATTGAGTCCAGCATCAGGCTCCCTGCTCAGCGGGGAGTCGCTTCTCCCTCTCCCTCTGTCCCTCCCCCCAGCTTTCTTCTCTCTCTCTCTCTCTCAAATAAATAAATAAAATCTTAAAAAAACACCCCAAAAGACTAGCACTTGGTAAGTTTTAACATTCCCATCTTATGGGTGAGGCTAAAAGACTTACCCAGGACCTTCAGGTACTAAGTCAAAAAGCTTGAATCTGTCTCCAAAGACCAAATACCAATATGAAATACTAAAACATATATTACAAGAGTGCAAAAATTATATCAGTGTGTTATTGGTTCAAGAAAAATCATCAAGAATAAGACCATAATTGGCCTTATTACTTATTATCAATATCTGACAATGGAAACATTACAAATTAGTGGAATCTGTACATTTTAACAAGTGTTATTTAAATAGTTACTGAACTTTGTGAGAAAAAATAAATTTAAATGCTCATGGTAAAATACAACAATTCCAAATGATTGAGTAATTTATATGGAAAAATGAAGTAATAAAAATGGATTTCTAAACTGATCTCTTGTTGAGAAAACTTGGAACAGTGTAGGAAATCACATAAAACATTTGATAGATTTATCTGAAGAATAGCCTAGTCATTTTTTCTTTGTTTCTCTTTTCCCTCCCCTGGTTATCAAACACTTAAATTGTGCTCATTGTAGAAAATTTAGAATGTATTGGGGAAAAAAGTAAGAGAACAAAGGAAAAAATAATAGGTGTATTTTGTTTTAATAATAAGGGTTTTTAAATAATGCAATATATGTTAAGAAAGAAAAAAAAGAAGAAGAAGAATGTAGCAGGAGGGGAAGAATGAAGGGGGGGAAATCGGAGGGGGAGAAGAACCATGAGAGACAATGGACTCTGAAAAACAAACTGAGGGTTCTAGAGGGGAGGGGGTTGGGAGGATGGGTTAGCCTGGTGATGGGTATTGAGGAGGGCACGTTCTGCATGGAGCACTGGGTGTTATGCACAAACAATGAATCATGGAACACTATATCTAAAACTAATGATGTAATGTATGGGGATTAACATAACAATAAAAAAATTAAAAAAAAATAAGGGTTTTTTTTAAAACTAAATCTCTTTATAGATATAATTAATGTCTACACATTAATTAACCATGGGTATAATATACTTAAACCATCTCCTAATGGGCATTTAATTCCCCTCTTGTCAATATTATGAACAACTGGGTGATGAATATCTCTCTTTGAAATAATCTTGATTCCATCAAGGAGGGTTTTGGCAGTGATTATCTCACTGAATTAGAAATTACAAATAGAGAAGAATGAGAACTGGGCTTGCAATTCTCACTGCAATCAACATTATACTTTTTTTTTAAGATTTTATTTTTTAAGTAATCTCTACACCCAACATGGGGCTCGAACTCACAACCCCAAGATCAAGAGTCACGCGCTCCACCTACTGAGACAGCCAGGTGCCCCACAGTCAACATTATACTTGATGGTATCCTAGAGACTAATCCTCAGACCTCACTCAACCAAGAGAATCTAGTGAAAACTAGCATAAGTAACATAATTCAGACAGAGATAAAAATTGGGGGGACATATATCCTGAATTTATTCTAAAGTTTGTTTGATAATTTGCAGCATATACAAATATCCACATAGGATTCTCTTTATAGTAGGAATGGTGAAGATTATGCTTTTTGTGAAAGGGTCCTTTCTCCATCCTCTCCCCTTTTCAAACTGAGAATTGCTTAATGGACAGAATGCTGTATATTAACACTCCCCTTGACATCCGTCACAGATGCATTCTGTAGAGAAAACATTTCATTGAATTAACTATGACTGATTAGTATTATATGCTTAAAATGATATGAGACATTAAAACAACAGGAGAAACTTTTGAGAACAGGCTCCCAAAGTCCTTTAATATTAAATGCCTTTTCTTAAATTTCGACAGTTTTACACTAGGAAGGAGTGCACAGCAAGAACTGTGTATTGTTATTACTACATGCAACTATACTTAATGGAAAAAAGTGTGGACATCTTTCCAGATTTATAGTTTGACTTTTCATATGTCTTCTCTTCTAAACAGTTTCTTTGAACTAATACCTATTTCTTTTAAAGGTTGTATATGAATACAAAACAATGGAAAGAGAACTAGCCCAAGAGTTAGAAGACTTGACTTATTAATCCTCATTCTACATTTTTTTAAAAGATTTTATTTATTTATTTGACAGAGAGAGACACAGTGGGAACAGGACCACAAACAGGGGGGAGTAGAGAGGGAGAAGCAGGCTTCCTGCTGAGCCAGGAGGCCGATGTGGGGCTTGATCCCAGGACCCTGGGATCATGACCTGAGCCAAAGGCAGATGCTTAACAACTGAACCACCCAGGCGCCCCAGTCTTCATTCTACATTGAATGAGCTTGTATGATCATGGCAAGTGATTTCATGTCTCCAGTCATGAGATTCCTTGTTTGTAAAATGAAGTAGATACCTTCTAGTACTATATTGTTTTTATTATTCTATCATGTTAACTACATCTGATTTTATACTTTTTTAAAAAAAGATTTATTTATTCACCTTAGAGACAGCACTTGAGCGCAAGTGGGGTGAGGGGCAGAGGGAAAGAATCTCAGGCAGAATCACTGCCAAGCAGGGAGCCCAATGCTGGGCTCAGTCTCACGACTCTAAAATCTTGACCTGAGCTGAAATCAAGAGTGGGACACTTAACCGACTGAGCCACCCAAGCACCCCTATAGTTTTTTTAAAAGTATAATCTCTATACCCACTGTGGGGCTCAAACTCACTACCCTGAGATTAAGAGTCAGATGTTCTTCTGACTGAGCCAGTCAGGCACCCCTAACTACATCTGATTTTAGAGATATATTTTAATTTTGCTCATAGTAGATACAAAGTTTTTACCCAAATTATGATCCACAGAATACTATTCTTTGTCATCTGAATAAGGCCTACTTTTTAGACCAATATGTCTAATATGATCAAATGGCCTATGTCTTTATGGAATGTTTCAGTATGCCATGTTACATGATCATTAAGGTTTCAACATGTATTCTTTATTTATTTTTTAAGATTTTATTTATTTATTTGACAGAGAGAGACAGCGAGTGAGAGAGGGAACACAAGCAGGGGGAGTGGGAGAGGGAGAAGCAGGCTTCCCGCGGAGCAGGGAGTCCAATGTGGGGCTCGATCCCAGGACCCTAGGATCATGACCTGAGCTGAAGGCAGATGCTTAACGCCTGAGCCACCCAGGCACCCCTCAACATATATTCTTTAAAAAAATAGATTGAAATCTTGGATCTTAGTGTCCAGCATTATAAACTTCTAAATTAGGGATTCTAGGGAAGTCCCTTTTATTTACGTTAAGCTGAAATTATGAATTTGTAAACTTCAGTTCTATGATCTTATAACTCACCAAATAATATTAACATAATTTTTTCACCTAAAAATGAGTTTAATGTTTTATCATTTCTAAACTTTTTTACCAATTTTAACACATAGTGGAAAAGAACTTTCAAAAGAACCCACTGACTTTTGTGACTCACAAAATAATATTCTTGAATTTATGAGAACCTAATTTCGAGTTGGTTAACCTTGTTAGAAAGAAACAAACAAGAAGTTTATCTGCAGTTTCCTCATACAAAAGTTTGTACTCATTATCTCTTTTTCTTCAGAGATAAGGATTAGCTTAATAGTATTTCTCATAATGTTGACATTTGAAGTCAGTCCTAGATGCTCTTAATAATCTTACAAGATATACCAGAGAATTCTTGAGTACTATCTAATAATTGATTTGAATTAATTATGTCTTGGGGATAAAGGATGAGGAACATAGTACCAGTGACCATATTCTTCAGTTTATGATGATTAATTTATTAACTCTGATTTATTCACTGCATATTAACTGGAAGGTAAAAGGTGTTTAAAAAAAGATATGCAGTAAGAATTACTGAAATAAAAGATGCCAAAAATCAAAGCTTCAACAAATTATCATTATCATGTTTCTTATATTAAAAAGTATATTACAAATTAATCTATTTTATCCACTAATAATGTGAACATAGGCATAAATAGTATTTAGTTCATATTTTTAAAAGGTATATAAGGGCTAAAATTAGGAAAATGAAATAGGCAGGATGGATATATACTAAAATTCAAGCTGGTCATGTACATAGCATACTGCCTTTTTCTAAGCTTGACCTCTTTGGATGCTTTGACTTGTCTCATTGTTGGATTTCTTCTTTTCCCTTTCCCTTTACTTCTGTTCTATTTGTCCTTTAAGTTCCAGCTCACTGCTGTGGGCCTCACTGATTTCCCTTCTCAGAGTTTCTCAAGCACTTTAAATATGAACTTCAAAGTGTTACAGTATTATTGTGCACTTATTGCTGTTATTTCACCTGTGTTGGTTTTAGCACTTAAGCTAGAATATAAATTTCCTGACACAAAGAACTGCACCTTATCCTTCTGTGACACCTGCTATGTGGCCAACCATTTAGTAAGTGTTTAATAAATAAACATACTGATACGTTACTGTTTACTTTTTAAAACTTTAAACTTTTTGTTATAAAGATAGTACAAGAGTAAACATTTTAGCAAATTATTTTTCACTAGATATGTGTATATTTTTATGTGGTATATGTCAACCATAATCCCATGACCCAAAGACAAGTGCTAAGAAAAATGCTTATTTTTTTGGAGTATAACCTTCCAGGCCTTTTCTCCTCCATATTAAAAATGTAAACATATTTAACACTATATACTGTTTACTACTTTTTAAACTTGTTGAATTTAGTATATTCCTATGTCATATTTATGGTTACCTTTAAATTGTTTTTATAGCCATTTTGTTGCTTTTTTTAAAATTGAAATATAATTGACTTTATAGCCATTATTTCTAAACAGAGCTTTAACTTCTTGTCCTGTTCTTATAATAATGGAAAAAACACTTACTGAAAGAGGAATGGAACTCACATTTATTGAGCCTTTAAAATACGCAAGGCATATTGCCTCCTGATTACTACCCATTCCTTTCTTCCATCTCCAGCTCCAATCTGTATCCTCTTTAGTTTTCTAAACTCAATAAATGTCATTACTATCCATCCATGTGTTCAAACAAAAAACTTAGAGTTACCACTTATCCTCCCTTTCTTTCATCCTGCACATTCTAGCCATCAGCAAATCCTGTCAATTCTACTTCCAGATTGAATCCTTAATCATCTACTTTTCTTCTCTCTCCTGTTACTACTCTACTGTACATCTTGCCTGAACTACAAGGCTTCTAACAATGCCTTCCTCTTTCTACTTTTGCAATCTATTCTCCATTCAACATTAGAGTGATTTCTTTCAAAACAGAAGTGAGAATAGCCTCCTTGCTTAAAACTCTTCAACAAACAATTTAATAAAAAATGCACAGAGGGGGTGCCAGGGTGGCTCAGTTTGGTTAAGGGGCTTACTCTTGATTACGGCTCAGGTCATGATCTCAGGGTCCTGGGATCGATTTCTGCATTGGGCTCTGCACTCAGCAGGGAGTCTGCTTCAGGATTCTCTCTCTCCCTCTGCACCCCCTCCCCTGCTTGCACACACTCTCTCTCAAATAAATAAATCTTTAAAAAAAAATGCACAGAGGAACTAAATAGTCTTTTTCCCAAAGAAGACATACAGATGGCCAACAGACACATGAAAAGATGCTCAACATCGCTCATCATCAGGGAAATGCAAATCAAAACCACCATGAGATATCACCTTACACCTCTCAGAATGGCTAAAATCAAAAAGACAAGAAATGTGTTGGCAAGGATATGGGAAAAAGGGGATCTTTATGCACTATTAGTAGGAATGTAAACTGGTATAGCCACTGTGGAAAATAGTATGGAGGTCTCTCAAAAAATTAAAAAGAGAAATTAAAATTAAAAAGAGGAATACCATATGATCCAGTAATTCCACTACTGGGTATTTACCCAAAGAAAATGAAAACACTAATTTGAAAAGAGATATGCACCTTTATTTTTACTGCAGCATCGTTTACAATAGCCAAGATGTGGAAGCAACCTAAGTGTACATCAAGAAACAAATGGATAAGGAAGATATTCCAGATATATAGTGGAATATCACAGTCATAATAAAGGATGAGATCATGCCATTTGCAACAACCTGGATGGACCTAGAGGGTATTATGCTAAGTGAAATAAGTCAGACTGAGAAAGACAAATATCATATGATTTCACTGTTGTGGAATCTAAAAAACAAAACAAATTAATAAGCAAACAAAAAGCAGAATCAGACCTGTAAATACAGAAAACAAAATGATGGTTGCCAGAGGAAAGGGGGTGGGAGGATGGGCAAAATGGGTGAAGGGGACTTCAAGTTATAGAATAAATAAATCACAGGAATAAAAGTCACAGCACAGGGAATATAGTCAATGATATTGTAATAGTGTTGTATGGTGACAGATGGTAGCTACATTTGTGGTGAGCAATAGTTTTCTTCATAACTACTTAGGTTTTATATATTCTGGCTGCTTTTGTGTTTCTTAAAATATACCAAACTCCTTCTTATCTTAGGTCCTTTGCATTTGCCTGTGTTTCTGTCTGAATTGTGCTGTCCTGAGATTTCAAGAGACTAGTTGCTAGTCTTGCAGATGTCAGCTCCAACTTCACCTTCTCAGAGAGGCTTTCTTTGACCTCCCTTGCTCTATTTGTCTCCCCAGTCACTCTCCATTGTTCATCTTTTTTTTTTAAATCTCCATAGGACTTAACACAAAGGACTTATTTTGCTCATTTGTTTATTCATCTTTTCATTTGGTCTCCCCTACCAGAATGTGTGCTTCATAAGAGCAGGGGCTCTGTCACTACTGTAGCCTTAGTGCTTGGCACTTGGTGGACACCCAGTAAGATACGTTAAATGCGCAAACAAGTTTACATATCACTAATCATTTTTTATAGTTTATATGCCAACATTGTAACCTCTCAATCTCTATTTGCTTGTCCTTTGAGAAGTTTGAATTAGATGTTTTTCTAAGGTCCCTTTTAAAAACCTTTTCACAGACCAGTCTCTGGACTCAGACCTTAGTTCTATAAGTTTACTAGAAGTATAACTTTGGGTAAATTACTTTACCTCTTGCTATGTAAATTTTTCCACCATGGGTAAGTCATGAAAATAGCACCTACTTCAGAGGGTTGTTGGAAGGGTTTAATAAGATAATGCACTTACAGCTACAAAAATATAGACCTATGGGAAGAATATAGATCTTTGTCTCTTTGGTTGACTTCTAAATCCCCATCACTTGCAACCATGTCAACATATAGTAGGTGTTCAATAAAGGTTTTATTTGCTTCAATTTTTATTATGGAAATTCTTAAACATATAGAAAATTAAGTGACTAATTTAATGAACTCCATTACACTGTATCCACCTTTAAAAATTAAAAAAATAAAAATTACCAGCATTTGTCAATCTTTTAAAATCTAAATCCTTGATTTTTTTTTTTTTTAGGGATAGGCATTTTAATGTAAACCCCAGACACCGTATTTCCCCTATAGATATTTTAGTATGCATCTCTAACTGATAAGGGCTTTTTTTACATATCATTCTACCATTATAATATTTAACAAAATTAATTATGACTTTGAATAGTTCCTTAATATCATCTGATATCCAACTTATTGTCTCAAAAATGTCTTGGTTTATTTAAATCAGAATCCAGGTAAGGTATACACATTGTAATGTTGGTATTCCTTAAATTTCTTCTGTAACAGTCCCACTCTTGGGACTGTGGTGGAGAAACTGGGTCATTTGTCCTATGGAATGCCCTACATGCTAGATTTGGCTGATTAATTCCCCATATTATTATTTAACTTGTACCTCTATTTGGCATATTTTCCATAAAGTGATAATTAGATTTAGAGGCTTGATTAGATTCACATTCAATTTTTAAAGCAAGACTATCAAGAGGAACTTAATTTCTGGTTCCTCTGTTTTTAGTAATATCAAGATTGATTTGTGGGTTTGAGGTAGTGCCATCCTTCACTTAATGGTTTTATTATCTATTGATGATCCTTGCTAAATACATTATTTCAATAGGAATTGCAAAAAGGTAACTTCCTCATTCTGTTATTCCTTCTGCATTTATTAACTGAGTGAAATTCATCTATAAAATAGAACTTTTATCAACTACACTTCAATATAAAATACAGTAAATTTAATTACTTACTCCTTTTAAAAAAAAAAAAATGTTCAAAATAGTAGATTAGTACCCTAGCAATCATCACTAGTGACCACTTAAAAAAATTGTCATTATGGACTCATGCATTTTTGTGTGTTTGAGGAGTTTCAGTCAACTGCAATTTTTATTCATTTTGAATAAACTGAATGTTTCTGTTATTCCTTGACACAATAAGATGAATAGGCTCATTTTGTACATTTTTCTGACCCAGATATAGAATGTCATTTCTCCAAGGAGTTCTGGTTTCCTGTACTGGGAGATAGTATTTAATAAAATTTTATTGTATGAATGAATTAATTAACACTGATATGATGCTTAGTATAGCATAGAGTATATGTTAGTTGTTATTTTCTTTTCTATTTTCATATTAATTAGTCTTGAGCAGTGATTCTCAAAGTGTGGTCCCTGAACCAGCAGTATCAGCATCACTGGGTAACTTGTTAGAATGTAAATCCCCACCTCAGACCTACTAATCAGAAATACTAGGGATGGGACAGAAATCTGTTTTAACAAGCCCTGCATGGTTTGATGCACACTAAAGTTTGAGAACTGTTGATCAAGAGTAGAAGTTCCTAACTCATTTAGTGAGAAGGGACCACAAATATGCTAAATATTTTCCTGGGGTAGCTGTGCAGTACCCTAGCTCCCAGCAGCCTTGTCTGTTTTCTCATCTTTTCAGATCTTACCTTACTTTATGAAATATGAGAATTAATGAAACAGATATCAACTAGAATAATCTATTTATGAAATAAGTATTCTGTTTGCCTAGCCTTCTAAGGATATAGAACCTATGAACATAAACATACTTCAGTTTCACACATTTTGTATTTTAAAATAGCTTATGATAGCCTTTTCCAATGTATATTCCATAGGGCACTAGATCCTCTAAATGTTCTGTAATAAAGAGGTTTCACTGGTCCAGTAAGTTTGAGAAATATTTTATATCTCCTTTGCTTAGCATTGCACAAACAATATTTGCATATCAAAGTCTGAGAAACCCTGCAGTAAAGAAACCTGTTTAACTTGGCTTTAACTTACTGTTTCCAAAATTCTTTGATTAGAAGACCTTTTTGCTAAGTAGTATTTATTAGCTTTCAGCAGAAAACACTTTGGGAAATGCTGCCTTAGTATATCTTAAAAGAATAATAATTTATGGACTATGTGCCACTTAAAAATAGGAAGCTTCCTGGGTGAAAATATAGTAGCTCTACAAATGAATTTGTTCTACCTTCAGAATACTATAGAACCCAGGAGCTGTTGAAGGGGGAAAATATCTGGATATTGTCTTTGCTAAAGGTAAATTCAATTCTGAACTGAAGACTGGTGGCCTGATTTGTCTGAAGGCTTGTTATCCTAGTATGTATATTTCTCATGTAGTCATTATTTTCTAGACCGATGCAAGGAAAAACCAGGTTTTATCATGTGGACATGTCAACATGATTAAAAAGAAACAAAGTAGCTTTTCAGGGAGAATTATAGACCTTACAGAATTTTGCAACTACTTAGACTCTTTTATTTGCAATATTGGAAAATTTAAA
The DNA here is from genome assembly GCF_964656455.1 of Halichoerus grypus. NCBI lineage: Eukaryota > Metazoa > Chordata > Mammalia > Carnivora > Phocidae > Halichoerus > Halichoerus grypus. Next base: position 45,939,419 of record NC_135722.1, read on the forward strand.
AGTCCTTAAATTGCATAACAGGCAATTTTATATAGTGGTGCGCTGTAATAAATTGCTTGTACTTCAAAAGCGAAATGTAGAACTGGTAATTTTTTACTTGTAATTCCTTTTATCCTCTTTTTTTTTTAAGACTTTATTTATTTGAGACAGAGCGAGAGAGAGCACAAGCTGGGGGAGGGACAGAGGGAGAGGGAGATACAGGCTCTATTCCAGGACCCTGGGATCATGACCTGAGCTGAAAGCAGAGGCTTAACCGACTGAGCCACCCAGGTGCTCTCCTTTTCTCCTCCTTTTGAACCAGAATGTTTAAAGAAATATTGTAAGAAGAGTTTTAGCATGAAATAACATTGTTGAAAATGAGCTTGGCACAGAGATGATACTGGATTCAACAAGTCTTTTCAAGGTAGAAAAGACAGGAATCAAGCATCAAGAACGCAACAAAGATGAGGTTGACAGATTCAGCCTGAGTGACAGGACAAACTTCCTGAATATTATGCCTAAGGAGTCAGCTCATAAAATCAGTAATATAATAATTCTTAGCATTTTTGTCTCAGGATATGTTTAAAGGGCAATAGTATTTTTGGGGCAGATTGATATGGTGAGTACTAATCTATCCCATATTATTGAAGCACAGAGACTGTGACCTACATAGAATGTAAACTACATAGAAGCTGAGAATTCCACTAGCACATGTAGTCCACAGTAATAATGGGCAGAAAAAAAATCTATAAATGGGCAAATTGTGGCATGTGCTTGTGATAGGTACAAGGGATAAGGTAACTTTGTGAGACAATTCAGTGGAGTGTTTAAGATAAACTTATATCTTTAAAAAAAAGATAAATTTGTATCCTTAATGGGACCTACTAGAACTGGGAATAATCTTAGGTTAGAAAAAGAGTTGCAGATGTTGTTCGGTGAGATAAAATATGTGAAAATGTTTTCTGCTATAAAATACTAAATTTCCGGGCTTCTGGGTGGCTCAGTCCATTAAGTGTCTGCCTTCAGCTCAGGTCATGATCCCCGGGTCCTGGGATCCAGCTCCACGTCAGGCTCCCTGCTCAGCGGGAGCCTGCTTCTCCCTCTCCCTCTGCTGCTTGTGTTCTCTCACTTGCTCGCTGTCTCTCTCTCAAATGAATAAATAAAATCTTTAAAAAAATATTAAATTTCAAAGCATTATTATAACATCTATTACATTCATAGCCTATGTTTTAAATTTCCTGCTTATTTTTAATTTTCTCCTTTCTTTTTTTTTTTTTTTGTAAAGATTTTATTTATTTATTTAATTGACAGAGAGAGACAGAGAGAGAGGGAACACAAGCAGGGGGCAGTGGAAGAGGGAGAAGCAGGCTTCCTGCTGAGCAGGGACCCTGATGCGGGGCTCGATCCCAGGACCCTGGAATCATGACCTGAGCTGAAGGCAGTCGCTTAACCAACTGAGCCACCCAGGCGCCCCAAGTTTCTCATATCTTTTCAATATGTGAAAATCTATCATTGTAAAACACAAACCAAATAAAGCCAGTATCATTACATAATTGTTACAGAAAAACTGTTCTAGCAGAGAGAAGAGGCAGTATTCTCTTAGATGATAAATTATTTATAGTAAAATTTTTTTATAGAAAATTTTTTTATCAAAAATACCACATTACTGTCTCCTGGAACAAACCTTATTTTAACCAACAGTTTTTGGATTAAAAAAAATTTTTTTATCATAGTAGTACATTTTGCTTTGAAAAGAGGAGTATGAATTTTCTCTAAACTTGTGACATTGTATTCTTGTAGGAGAGCTGTTGGAATTAAGAATAACAACATCTTATGATTTATAGTACATTTACAAAGTAAAAGCCTCTGTAATAAAAAGTGATGTAAATAAAAATGGAATTGCTTTTACTTAATACTGATTTACATTATATTTGACCTTTTTTCTTTTTTGTTAATAACTCTTTCATTTAGTGAATACTTAGTTAAAGAATAGCTTTAAGAAATGACCAATGCAGGGCGCCTAGGTGGCTCAGTCGGTTAAGCATCTGCCTTCAGTCAGATTATGATCCCAGGGTCCTGGGATTGAGTCCCACGTTGGGCTCCCTGCTCAGTGGGGAATCTGCTTCTCCCTCTGCCTTTCTCCCCCCACTTGTGCTGTCTCTCTCTCAAATAAATAAATAAAATCTTAAAAAAAAAACAAAAAAGGAAATGACCAATGCATTCTATTTTGTGTTTTGGTCCAAGTAGGTGAATAGTCATTTATTTGAAATGGTTATCTCCTTAGTCAAGCTGGCTTCTAATGGTACTCTAGGGCATTTATCACAGTCTCATAAAATGGATAGCTTTATCTCTTTGAGGAATTTTAGTCATTCTTTTGTCATTTCAGATTTGTTAGTAATCCATGAAGAATCATTATGTGTGGACATCTTTGGCAAATTTATATTCATCACATTTTTATTATTTCTAAGGATTTCAAAAACCAACCTTTTAGCTTTTGCTTTGTAACAAATGAAAATCTTTCAAGAGCATAGGGACCTTATGACACATATAAAAAGTAAACAGATAGTTCCCTTCGGATATGTGCATTCCATAGACATCTAATACTTGGTTATAGTTCACTGTACTAGAAAATATACAGGCTCCAAAGGAGATAGAAAATATAATTCTTGGCCTCTATGACTGGGGGAAAAAAGACTTCCCTTAGTAAAATACCCAGAAAACTATTCCAAGAAAATTCATTCCTGCATGTATGCAGTGAACAAATATTCAGAAAGTATCAACCATGTGCCCAGCTCTTGTTTTAGGAACTGGGAAATTACCAGTGAGCAAGACAGAAATCCTGGTCTATACAGAGCATATTCTAATGGAAGAGACAGACAAACAAAAAACAAGTGAAATGGGTAGTATGTTGGGTGGTAACAAGTGCCATGGAGAAATATAAAGCAAGGAAAGAGGATAGGGAATGTTAGGAAATTGCAATTTTATTTTATTATTTATTTTTTTAAAAAAGATTTTTATTTATTTATTTGAGAGCAAGCTAGAGAGAGAGAGTGTGTGTGTGCAAGCACAAGCAGGGGGTAGGGGCAGAGGGAGAAGCAGATTCCCATGGAGCAGGGAGCAGGATGTTGGGCTCGATCCCAGGACACCGGGATCATGACCTGAGCCGAAGGCAGACACTTAACCGACTGAGCCACCCAGGTGCCCCGGAATTGTAATTTTAAATAGGGTGCCAGCAAAGGCTTAACAGCAGAAGTCACTTGAATGAAGACCTAATGGAAATGAGGGAATTCATCATTAGAATATCTGTGAAAAGAGTATTCTAGGGAAAGGAATAACAAACAGTGGTTAGCTGGGAGCATGTCCAGCATGTTTGAGAGCAACAAGGAAGTAAAATGGGGCTAAAGAGGAATAGGAGAGACTGAAGGAGACTGTTAAAATAATCCAGACAAGCAAGCAATGATGGTGGCTCATAGTATTGTGGTAGGAGTGGACATGGTAAGCAGTCAGGATTTGCTGACAGTTTGGATATGGAATATGAGAGAGGAATCAGGGTTTTTGATCAGCCAAATGGAAAAGAGGATTTCCATGAACCGAGATTGAAAATACTGTGGGAGGAATGGAGTTCAGGGAGAAAGACTGGAGCTATGTTTTGGATATGTTTAAGATACCTGTTAGTCATCTAAGTGGAGCTGTCAAGCAGGCAGTTGGATATGGCGTTTTGTGGCATTTTGAGGAGAGGTTTGGTGGGAGAAATGAGTTTGAAGATATATGATACATTGGTGAACTGTGCTGAGAAGTAAGACTAGGAGAAAAATGAGTAAAGGAAAGGCTTCAGGAGGGAAGATAGACTTTTGAGCTGGAACTTTGATTAATGGAAAAGAAAGAGAAGAGGATTCTAGTTAGGGAAAATGTCCTGGCATCTTAGAATATCGTCTAGAGATAAATCTGAATGCTTTACTACCTTGTCTTTTTTTTTTTTTTTTTTTTACCTTAAAGGTTTTGTAATGTATCATAAAGTATTATGGAACAGTAAGTACACAGGAAACATTCATTGACACATAAATGATAATAATAGTTTTCAAAGCTTATTTCATTAATCAGTATTTTTAGTCATTGAAATGTCAGGTATTTTTTATTATAGATGTTTTCATTGTGCTAAAAAATACATGACATAAGATTTGCCATTTTAACCATTATTAAGTGTACTGTTTAGTGGTAGTAAGTATGTTCTGAAACTTAGTTTTGTGTATAAAGATATTTTCTCTTCTCAAAACATCAACATTGTTGCTTATGAGCAAAAGGAATTTAGAGCCAGTTGGGCTTTACTTCTAAGAGGATTGATTATTCTGTAAGCCTTGGAATCCTAAATGATCATCACTTTTGTGATATGAAAGATTGGGACAAGTAGGAAAAAAAAATTAGTGCCTTACTTCTAAAACAGATCTTTTCTTTCCTTAAAAACTGACTTCCCATTTAAGTGAGTGTCATTTTTAGTTGTTTGGGTAACTATTTAAAATAATTTGAATGTATCTTCTTTACCTTTGATTGTCAGTACTTCCCTCAGAAACCAAATGCTCCCATAAAGTTTTGGTTTGTATCTGCAGCATAAGGAGCTTTTCAAAAGTGAAATAAGCATACCTTCCTTTATAATTTTTTTGCCTACTTACTTGCTTCTTAGATTCCTGTCAAAGTATGTGTCTTTATTTTTAGTTTGAGTTTTGTAAATTATATTATAAATTATATTTTATAATTAATTTTGGATTTTGTAAATTATATGAAAATGTGTGATATGTCTATTTTTTGTGTTATAAACCTAGGAAATTCTCTCTGTTGATTACAGTACATCTTTTTCTAGGGAACAAAGAAGGAAGAGATTGAAGGTGAAGTGGAAGTGTCTGGTTTAATTCAGCCCGCAGAAGTGTTTGCTCCCAAAAGCCTGGTGTTGGTATCCAGATTAGATTATCCAGAAATTTTTAGGGTAAAGAACTCATAGTTGTCATTATTGATTTGTATTATTGTGTGAATCTGTTTTGAGTGAACCATGGTAACAAGATTTTGTATTTAAGATGTCTTTAAATTGATTATGGATTCATCAATAAAATAAATATAGTGTGAACTGAAAAAATGTGTTCATGTTGGATGAAATAAATACCTAAGTTAATGTATATTTAAACTTATAAGGATATACAGTGTTTGCTTTAAAATAGATCCCGTGACTACTGACTCCAAAATTTATGAATCTAAAAGGAATTATTTGATTACCTATAGCAAATTTAAAATGCGTTAGTAATATAACAACTTTGTCTATTTTTATTTACGTTCTTTTTTCTTTTTTTTATTATGTTATGTTAATCACCATACAGTACATCATTAGTTTTTGATGTAGTGTTCCATGATTCATTGTTTGCGTATAACACCCAGTGCTCCATGCAGTACGTGCCGTTCTTTTGAGGAATACCAGGCTCAAGTAAACAGAATGGATATTTGTAATTTCAAATAGTTCTGATTGCCAAGATAGCTTTAGAATATTGCTTACTTCCTGATATTTTCCTTTTTGAGACACTCAGAATTTTCAAATGCAAGAAAAAAATTTTATTTAGTTATAAATACATTTAAGCTTTGAAAGAAGAGGGCTTATTTTTCTTATTTCAGTTGCTACCTTTAATAATAGTAATGTTGATTATTGTCCAAAATCACAGATCTCTTTGGAAAGTATAAAATATACCTTAACATTTCACAAGGACTTGAAATTTCTGGAAAACTTTTCCATATTGTTGAGATTATGTATATTCTAGAAAAATTAACTTCATGTTAAGATTTCAATAATAATGGGTAACTTCTAACAAATACTAATTTTTTAGAGTCACAAATTTTAATAAACTGAAACATTCATAAAGATTGCATTTTGTCTTTCACTTTACTGCCTACCTTCTTCTGAGCATAAAGTGTTTACATATCTTGTCTCTATTTTGCTAACCTCTGTAATAAGTCACAAAATTTTTCTGTATAACAAATGTTCTAAGAACCACAAAAATATAAAATTTTTAAATTTTTATCTTGAAATTTGGAGTTTTACAAAGTAAGAGACAAAACAGTTTTAAAGCCCTACAAATTTGCTAAAGTGGTTATCTGAGCACAAGCACCTGTTTTACAAATTATAGATTTCTGCTTTTTATAAATTCATCTCAAAAGCTCATTTAGAGCTTCTGGTTAAGGAAGAAAATTTAATAAACTTAATAACATTTGCTGCTTAAAATTTATTCTGTGGTCATTGTAGAATATAATATACTTTACTGGCTTCAAAGGGAAGTTTCCTAGGAGCAGATGTCACAGCAATTTATTTTCAATGTTTACTTTTTCCATGAAAAAACTACATGCATCTTCTCTTTGCAGGCTTGCCTAGGTTTGATCTACACTGTGTATGTGGACAGTCTGAATGTCTCCTTGGAAAGTCTCATTGCAAACCTGTGTGCATGCCTTGTCCCAGCGGCTGGAGGGTCTCAGGTAAATAGAATGAAAAGGGAGATGAAGAGGGCCTGTTCCTCTTTTCTTCTCCTCCAGTTAATTTAATTTATGAAGAAAAGAAAAAAAAAGAATTCCTTAAATATTTTCATTTTAAAGAGGATCTTTCTTAGTTAAGCATTGTCCCTATGGTCTGCCTTCTAGAGACCCAAGATTCCATTCTTTTCTTAGGTCATGAGGTTAATTTTAACTCAGGGTTCACCTTTCACATAGCATAATTAGAAGTCATATTTTGTGTAACTTGAACTCTAGTTTACATTTTCTTGGAAATACACTTTTTTAAGCTGAACATTTAAATGCATTCTTTCTGCCTTTCTTATTCCTCTATGTAGTTATGGCTCATTTTATTAACTTATATCAAAAAATTTTTGAGTGATAAAAATTAGGAGATAACATTAAGAAAAACTCTCAAAATAATTCTTTGTAACACTTATGACTACTTCTGAATAGGTTTATTTATTTATTAATTTCCCTGGATAACAGCAATTATACACGACCCTAAAACCATTTTCTGTCTTTGTAATCTTTAATAGAATAGCTTGCATGTAAGCTTTGAAAGAAGGGTGCTTATTTTTCTTATTTCAGTCTGCTGCCTTTAGCAATAATAATGTTGATGAACATCCAGAATCACAGATTTTTTCCAAAAAGTATAATCTATCCCTTAAATTTCCCAAGGATATTGTCATATATTTAGCCTTAAAGGAGGACGTTAAATTCTTTTACTGAAATAAAACTTTCTCAAAGTGGTCATGGGTTTTTCATCCTGTTTGTCTAAAGATTTTCATTTTCGTCTTTGAAGTAGAAAAATAAGAACCTCAACTTCTGTGTCTCAATGTTTCTAGGGGACCATACTTAAAAATAAAAAATAAAAAAGACTCTTCTCCTTAAGCCCTAAAACTGATTAGTTGATCATTTATTTTGCTTATTCTTGTGTAATACTATAGAAGAGGACAGCCTTCTAAAAATTGCATTGTTTATCCTCCTCAGTCTGACAGAGATGGTACTTCCAGTGAAACTGACATCGTTTTCTTTGCCCTTTGCCTTTTAACTATCTTTTGTCTTACCTGGTATCTTCTGTTATTCTTTAGTTTTTAATCCCTTTTTTTTCCTCCTGCCTCCTCAATCTTCTCCCTCTACTCCCAAGGGCAGAATATAAAATGTGAGTTTGGTCACAAATGGTCCTAAACCTGAAAGCAGTGGAATTGTTTCATTGACCTTTATCATGATGGGATTTATGCTGACTTTATTTTGTTGATTTATTTTTTAATTAAAAAAACTTTTTATTGGGACTCCTGGGTGGCTCAGTCAGTTAAGCATCTGCCTTCGGCTCAGGTCATAATCCCAGGGTCCTGAGATCAAGTCCCGCATCAGGTGTCTTGCTCAGGCGGGAGCCTGCTTCTCCCTCTGCCTGCCGCGACCCCTACATGTGCTCTCTCTCTCTCTCTCTGACAAATAAGTGAAAGAAAAAAAAAAGAAAAAAATAAGAACTTCTTACAAATATTACATATGTGGTTCATATTATATAGTTTTTGTTTCTCCAAGTTTTATTGACATATAATTGGCATAAAAATGTTGACTTTAACATTTTATTATTTTTTAGATAAGTATGATTATCAGTGATTTTTGTATCTCATCATTTATTGAATTTCAACTTTCTAATTACTGAATTTTCTTATACCGTGTTCATTTGGGCACAGTGTAAGTTGAATGTTTTCGGTTACATTGTTACTCTTGGCATCTGCTAATTGGATCTTACAGGGTTATCACCAACTCTAAATTTGAACTTCAAAGAAATTTTAAAAAATTGAACTTAAAGGGATTTTTTTTTGTCTTAAGAAAATGTCTGAAAAGAAATCATTTATGTTTCTGTGTGTGTTTTTCCTCTATTCTGCAGAAGCTGTTTTCTTTGGGTGCAGGAGATAGACAGCTGATCCAGACTCCTTTGCATGATAGTCTTCCTGTCACAGGCACTAGTGTGGCTCTCCTGTTTCAGCAGTTGGGTATGTTTTTTCTCCCATTGTCAGTGTCCTCTTGTGGATTTATTTTAAGCTCACATCACCTGACGTGAATCAAGAAAAAAAAAAACTAATGATTAAATATCTGATATATAAAATACATAATTATGTGGGTCCTAATCTTAAATGGTACTTATTCTTTTTAAAAAATTTTTAACTCTGACCTCTTTTGCTCTGGAGTCAATTAGACATATAGAAAATAGGCAGATTTTCTTTATGCTTTAAAAGATGAATAGATAGTATATTTTACTTTTCCTAAGATGAATTAGTTTTGTAGAAACCTTGTCAAATGGAACAAAAAGTCCTGTCCTTCTAATCCATGATCTGGATCAGAACTTTATCTCCAATTTTCTAGCAATGGAAAGGCTGAAGAATTGCAGGGGGACACCGGAAAGTGCGTTCTGTCCATCGGACAGCTTGTCCTTCGTTTAAGGAATAGTATATAACTTTAGAGTGAAGATGTTTCTGATCAGGGCTGCCAGAGATTCCCATTTACTTTACCTCTTACTTGTCCTTTACATGTGCCTGCATATGAGTGTCCCATTCTCTTTGATTCAATCTTTGTCAGTGTTCTCCATCTGTCTTTGTCTTTTTTAAGTTACCTTGAAACCTTCTCTTCCCTAGGGCTCATATTCTCCATGGAATTACTAGTTCCTTACACAAAACTTCTACCCTCTTGTTTCCCTTCTGTCTCATGTTGAATTTTGCTTCTAGCTCAGCACTCTAATTTGTCACTCCTTTTTCATTAATGGCCCCATCCTTATTCTTCTGCTGTGACTTCAATTGTCAAATTTAGAAAGCCTCAGAAGAAATTAATGTAAATATACAGAGTTTTATAGTATCCTAATAAAGATTGATGGTGATACCAATCCCAAAGTAGTAGTTTTCCCCCCATTATATCAGGAGTTCAAACACTAAAAAATTACCTATCCTTTCTTCTTTCCCCTCCGAAATATTCTACTACTCACTGAGTCATTTCAACTAAGTCCTAATTTAATTAAAGCTATTTTTTTCTTAATATGTGAAACAGATAAACTCTCCCTGGTGGTGGTTCTCTAAAGACTATCTTGTTGATTAAATACTTTCCATAAACTTTTAGAAATAATTTTAGGGAGTTCATGGGTTATCTGCAGCCTGTCCATGGTCCCTACTAACCATTGACTTAGTTGATTTTAGCCAAGCACTATTCACGTGACTTTTTTACTTTTAGAAGAGGCTATATACCCCATATAAGGGTCAATCAAAACAAAGATTTACCATTAAGAGGAACAGAAAAATAATGACACAAAGTAATCTACCTTTTATCTTAATGAGTGCTTTATAAGCCTGTTATTTTTTTGAGTTTTTATAATGATTTGACAAGGGGGAGGGAAGGGATGTTACTGGCATTTAGTGCCCAGGACTAGGGCTATTAAACATCTGTCATGCATGATGTTATGTGTACCAGAGAGTTTTTACCTCAGAAACACCAGTAGCACGCCCACTGAGAAAAACTACTGTAGATAAAGTATAAATATATAAAACCTGGACCTTTCTTCAAGTAACAGTGGTCTATATAATTTAGACTAACCCTCTTAACAATGACTACTTGAAAAACTATGTAAATATAAACATCATCTATTTGAAAGCATCAGAGGCAGTAAAGATACTAAAGGAAACTTAGAGAAGTGAGCCAGACATTTGGGACCAGTTTTTCCCAGAGCATCTGTTGATTTTGGAAGAAGTGACTGAAAAGCTGATCACAGCAGTATTGCTATCCCATAGGGAACGGGAAAACTAAGTTCAGGTTTTACCAAGGGAGATTTCTTTATAAAGCTCTCCTGCTTTGAGTTGGGACTGCAAGGGACCACAACCTAGGAATGAGTAAATCACAAGTAAACCACACAAGGTCCCTTGAGGAACTGAAGTGGAACTTGAAATCATTTCAGTTCCCTGAAATGGATTATCGTGATCCTTGGTGCTACTGTCTCTAGCCATATAGTACAAGTAAAAGTAAATTCCTCTCTGGAATTTTGTATTCTAGGTCTTCAGTATGTCTACAGAATTTCATATATATATGCCCAGCACTCAATCAAAAATAAGCAGAAGTATGAGGACTAATCCTATATGAAAGAAATATAGAAGAAACCATAGACTATATAAAAACCCATAGGGGCACCAGAAAATAGTTATCAAATTCACATATTAAAATAATTGTGCTTGGGCGCCTGGGTGGCTCGTTAAGCGTCTGCCTTCGGCTCAGGTCATGATCCCAGGGTCCTGGGATCGAGCCCCGCATCGGGCTCCCTGCTCAGCAGGAAGCCTGCTTCTCCCCCGCCCACTCCCCCTGCTTGTGTTCCTGCTCTTGCTGTCTCTGTCAAATAAATAAATAAAATCTTAAAAAAAATAATAATTGTGCTTAAAATAGTGAAGGAGACAAACAGTCAAGAATGAGAATTTGGGGAGTGACATCAGCAAGATGGCAGCATAAGAAGTCCTAGTCCTTTTTCTTCCACAGAAACATTGCTTTAATGATGATATACTGACCAAAATACCCAAATGAGAATTCCAGAATCTAGCTATGAATTTGCAATACCCCAGATGATCACAAAGCTGAGAACAGACACATTAAAATGGGTAAGAAGAGCAATTTCACTTTACCCTGTCAACCTCTCCCCTAAGCCAGCAGAGCTCAGTGCTGGGAGAGGACCCCCCAGCTTGCAGCTTCTCCTTGGGGGAGGGGGAAGGAGAAGAATGGAGTATGCATGCATTTTTCTAGCTTTGTGGAGGGCTGCCTGAGGTTGAGACTGTCTCACCTCATTCGGAGCACTGACAGGATCAGCATGGTTTGGATACCACTGAGAACAAAGAAGAGTGAAGGGTAACTTGCTGTACCATCACTGCTTGTCGCAGTTGGGAGAAGGTGCACAACTTGGGGCATATCGAGAGGAAAAACAGCATTCCAGCTTTTCAGAGAGCTGCCTGAATATTGGCAGAGTTGTAGAGGAATTGTATATTTAATTCACTGCTGATGAGAATGTGAATTGGAGCACAGTTTTAACTTTCTAAAAAAGTTAAATAAACCAAATAATCCAGCCATTCCACTCCTATGCCTTTCACTCCATTTACCTAAAGAAAATGCTTTAACATTGTCCATAAAATACTTGTACATGAATGTTCATATCCACATTTTTATAATAGTAAAAAACTGGGAACAAGATCAGTGTCCATCAATGGCAGTGGATAATGGTGATGGTAATGGATAAATGTTCTCTGATATATCCATACAGTGGAATGCTACTAAACAATACAAAGTAATGAATTATTGATACAGCATAGGTTAATCTGAAAATAATCATGCTGAATTTAAAAAGCCATACAAAAAAGAATGCATACTATATGATTTGGTTTCTATAAAGTTCAAGAAAATGCAGTCTCATCTGTAGTAATAGAAACAGGTCACTGGTTGCCCTGGGGGTGGGAAGAGAGGGGTTACAAAGAGATATGAGGAAAATTTGGGATGTTTGTATTCATTATCTTGATTGTGGTGATGGTTTACAGTATGTATATGTATATATATATATATATATATATATATATATGTAAAAATATATCAAATTCTACAAGTGAATTGAAAACATATATTCATATAAAAACTTGTACATGAATGTTCAAAGCAGCATTATTCATAATAGCCAAAAAATGGAAACAACCCAAATGTCCATCAATTCATAAATGGATAAACAAATGGTGGTATATCCACATAATGGAATAATATTCAGCCATAAAAAGGAATGGATTGTTGATACATGCTACAAATGGCAAATCTTGAAAACATTATGTAAAAGTGAAAGAAGCAAGACTCAAAAGGCCGTATATTTTATGATTCCATTTATATGAAATGTCTACAAAAGGCAAATCCATCGAGACAGGAAGGAGATTAGTGGTTGCCAGGAGCTGGTGGGGAGGGGACAATGAAGTGACTGATAATGAGAATGGGGTTTCTCTTCAGACATGAAATTTTTTTAAGAGTTAGAGACTGGTGATGATTTTACAACCTGTGGCTGTGCTAACCACCGCTGAACTGTATACACTATATAAGGGTGAGTTTTATGGTCTATGAATTATAGCTCAATAGAGAAAAAATTATTAGGGCCTTGTCAAAGGAATTCAGGAGCCACCTTGAAGAGACTTGCGATGGATCCAGGATGGTATAATTTGAGCTTCATAAATGGTGAAAATTGCAGTTGGTTGAAACCCAGCAAATATTTTTATCTTGTTAAAATTTTTTAATTAAAAATTTTTTTAAAGATTATGTATTTGAGAGAGAGAGAGAGAAAGAGCATGTTGGGAAGGGGAGAGGAAGAGAATCTGAAGCAGACTCCATGCTGAGCGCAGAGCCCAACACGGGGCTCAATCTCATGACCCCAAGATCTTGACCTGAGCCAAAACCAAGAGTTGACACCTAACTGACTGAGCCGCCCAGCCGCCCCCAGCAAATATTTTTAAATCTATGAATTCATAATAATATTAAATGAAAAATTATTACCTTAGAATATGACAGGGAAATGATTTGTTATCTTGAAAACTTATCAATAAAGGAAAAGAATGCAGCATTTATTCTGTTTTGTCTATATGAATTGCAGTACAGGGTAACGTAATAGTAGATTAGGGGAATTGTCTCTTTTTAAAAGTGTTCTATCAATAAATGAAAAAAATTATTGTACTAGAACATCATTTTACAGTCTTTAGTAAATGAAGATCTGAGCATCAACAAGTATTATCATAGGAAGGAAAACAAACAAATATACCTAGCCTTGCCAAACACTACCTGTAGTTTTGCCGGAGGGATTAAATCCGATTGCAGAAAATACAGAAGATAGGAGAACATAGTGTACTACACAAGATTGCAATTGTCAAAATCTAGGTTCTTAGAAAATGTGGTGTATATATATATATACAATGAAATATTCAGCCATAAAAAAGAATGAAACCTTGCATTTGCAACAACATGGATGAAGCTAGAGAGTGTAATGTTAAGCAAAATAAGTCAGAGAAAGACAAATACCATATGATTTCACTTATATGTGGAATTTAAGAAACAAGCAAAGAAAAAAAGAAAGAGAAACCAAGGAACATACTCTTAACTATAGAGAACAAACTGATGTTTACTAGAGGGGAGGTGGGTGGGAGGATGGGGGAAATAGGTAAGGGGATTAAGAGTACACTTATCATGATGAGCATTGAGTAATGTATAGAATTGTTGAATCACTGCATTGTACACCTGAAACTAATATAACACTGTATGTTAACTATATTGGAATTAAAATTAAAAACTTAAAGAAAAAATCTGTGTTTGCAAAAAGTCTATTGGTCAAATGTCCCAGGTTCTTTAACAAATAAATTATAAGGAAAGGAAAGGAATGGAGGAGTAACCTCTAGATTAAAAGAGATTTAAAACATCCCATTTTGGAGGCTC
>NC_135722.1:45953592-46002002 GCF_964656455.1 Halichoerus grypus
AAATAAAATCTTTTTAAAAAATCTCCCTTTTAATAGAGAGATTGAACTATAGTGTCTAGGAATGCACATTTGGGTGATAAAACTATAGAAAAAAATCAGGAAAATGGTTAATAGAATAAAGTCAAGATAAGGGTTACTTATGGCAGTAGAGAGGTAGTTCTGATTGGGGGCACATGGAAGGGGCCTTTAGGGTTGCTGGCAAAGTTCTCTTTGTTGACTTAAGTAGTGTTGGTAAGATAATTCCTTAAGCCATCCATTTTATTTGTATGGTTTTCTATTTTTGTGTTTAATCTTTCAATAAAAATATTTTTTAAACAACTTATAAAACTAGGGGCGCCTGGGTGGCTCAGTCAGTTAAGCGCCTGACTCTTGATTTCGGCTCAGGTCATGATCTCAGGGGTCTTGGGATTGAGCCTGCCTTGGGCTCTGCACTCATTTTCCCTCTCCCTCTGCTTCTCCTCCCCAGTTGTGCTCTTTCTTTCTCTCTCTCTCAAATAAATAAATAAAATCTTAAACTTATAAAAACTATTTTAACTTTTTATATATATACCTTTTATTTTTTTAAAAAGTACAGTGCTTGGACAAATTAGACATTTTATCCTCAGATAATAGGAAGTCTAGAAGTAGGCAGTACAGGGCTGATGTGTTGATTCCCAGATGTCTTCAGGGATGGTATGGAAATTCTCCTCCGTGCTTTTCCCCTATTTATTAATAAGGAGTTAATAAGACTGTGAGCTTTAAGAACTTTCTTATTATTCTGTGTGTCCTCTATATTTGGCATAGTACCTTGGACTCAGAAGACATTAATATTTTTTGAATAAATGAGTGAATATATTAGCCATGAAGAAAATGGCAATCATTATTTCATTAGATGTTCTAGGTATGGATGAAGTGTGCCAGGATGTATGATTATTAGTCATTTGAAGATCAGATTTCATTATTTTACTCTCTAGTATGTTTGAGCTGAATTATCTTTTGCTTACATATTCAAATTTTAATTTTTCAGGGAAAAAATAAGGAAAAGATAAGAAAGGGAAGGAGAAAGAAGGATGCCTCTAAAACAGCGCCATGTGCAGAGTTGTAGTTTCCAGAACATGTGGTACTGATAATTCTGACTAAAGGCATGTTCTTATCACCGGTCATTTTGGTTGGACTGTTGTTGAAGGCCAATATTAGACCATTATCAGAGTTCACTACCTGGGTTGGGGGTGAGATGGTGGTGGTGGATTTTATAAAGCACAGAGAGGAAGCAGATAAGACTAAGATTCTTTTGTAGCCTTGACCATTTTCCTGTGGAAGGTCTAAATCTAATGATAGCATTTCCTTGGTTCTTCTCTCCAAGGATTGTTAGGATAATGAATTTGTTTTTCATAGTTTGAGATGTCTCTGTGTTTGCCTGAAATAATTATGTGGACTTCTACCATCGCCCCATAATTTCCTGTCAATCACCCTTCATCTCTTACTTGCCATCTTATTTGTTTCTTTGTTCCTAGTAGCCTATGTGAACTGTTTTTGTTTACCTGAAGATTTGTGTCTTAAGTGTGGAAAACTGCAGGGTTTTTGTTTTTGTTTTTGTTTTTGTTTTTTTTTAATGTTAGTAAGATTGTATTCACAGGACTCGTTTTTATAGCCCATCTCATTTTTTCATCTAATCCATAGCTGTTTAACTCAGATGTCCCTCCTTAACCCAAATAATTTTGTGAAATTCTCATGATATGTTTTGCCATATCTGTTTAGCTATAATTTGGATTTTAACAGCAAATACACCAGTTTTAGAATACTTATTCCCCAGGTTTTTACAGTATATTATTTATTAGACTTTTTTATTTTAAAGATTTTATTTATTTTACCTGACAGAGCGAGAGACAAGCAGGGGAAGCAGGAGAGCGAGAAACAGGCTCCCCGCTGAGCGGGGTGCGTGATGCGGGGCTCGATCCCAGGACCCTGGGATCATGACTTGAGCTGAAGGCAGACGCTAAACCGACTGAGCCACCCAGGCGACCCTTATTTCACATTTTTAAAGTCACAGACTAAAATGATTTTGGACCTTCAGCTATTATCACTGTTTTGATAGTTAAACAACAGTAGTCTTGTATCATCTGTACTTATACTTTTTTTCCCAGCTTTATTGAGGTATTATTGACATATAGGTTATGTAAGTTTAAGGTTTACATGTGATGACTTGATGCAAGTATATATTGTGAAATGTTTACTACAGTAAGGTTAGTTAACACCTTTGTCCCCTCACATAATTATCATTTTTATGTGTATGCTGATAATCTTTAAGATCTCTTAACAACTTTTAAGTATATAATACAGTATTGTTAATTATAATCACCGTGCTGTACATTAGAGCCCCAGAATTTATTCATCTTATACCTAGAATTTGTACCCTTTGACCAGCATCTCCCATTTCTCACACCCCTGAGTCTCTGGTAACCACCATTCTACTCTCTATTTCTGTCTGAATTCAGCTTTTTTTGTTTTTTTTTAATTCCACATATAAGTGAAAACATAGAGTATTTATCTTTCTCTGTCTGACTTGTTTCACTTAACATAATGCCTATAAGGTCTATCCGTGTTGTCACAAAAAAGGATTTCCTTCCTTTTTATGGCTAAATAACATTCCATTGTATTACACGTATTTTCTTTATTCATTTATCTATTGATGGACACATAGATTATTTCCATGTCTTGGCTGTTATGAATAATGCTATAATGAACATGGGAATGTAGATATCTCTTTGAGATAGGGATTTCATTTCTTTAGGATATATAATCAGAAGTGGGATTGCTGGATCATATGGTAGTTCTTTTTTTTTTATATATACATATAATGTATTATTTGTTTCAGGGGTACAGGTCTGTGATTCGTCAGTCTTACACAATTCACAGCGCTCACCATAGCACATACCCTCCCCAGTGTCCATCACCCAACCACCCCACCCACCCACTTGCCTCCACTCCAGCAACCCTCAGTTTGTTTCCTGAGATTAAGAGTCTCTTACGGTTTATCTCCCTCTCTGGTTTTGTCTTGTTTCATTTTTCCCTCCCTTCCCCTATGATCCTCTGTCTTGTTTCTCAAATTCTTCATATCAGTGAGATCATATGATACTTGTCTTTCTCTGATTGACTTATTTCAGTTCTATTTCTGATTTCCTCAGGTACCTCCATACTGTTTTCCATAATGGCTGCATCCTACTCACAGGATACCTTTTCTCCACCGCCTTGCCAACACTTGTTACCTCTTATCTTTTTAGTAATCATTCTAACAAATGTAAGATGATAACTCACTGTGGTTTTGATTTGCATTTCCCTGATGATTAGTGATGCTAAGCATCTTTTCATGGAATTCATATTTCTTTGGGAAAATATCCATTCAAGTCCTTTGCCCAGTTTTTAATCAGATAGGTGGTTTTTGTTTGTTTTGCTATCAAGTTGTATGTGTTCCTTATATATTTTAGATATTATTCCCTTATTAGGTAGATGGTTTGCATATATTTTCTCCTATTCTGTAGGTTGCCTTTTCATTTTGCTGATTTATTCCTTTACCTGTGGAGAAACTTTTTAGTTTAATGTTGTCCCACTTGTTTATTTTTTCTTTTGGTATCCCATTGAAAAAATCATTGCCAAAACCAATGTAAAGGAGCCTTTCCTCTATGTTTTCCTCTAGTAGTTTTATAGCTTGGGTTCTTAGGTTTATGTATTTAATCCATTTTGAGTTATTTTTTGTGAGTGATGTGAGATAGGGGACCAGTTTCATTCTTTTGCATGTGAGTATCAAGTTTTCGCAGCACCATTTATTGAAGAGATTATCTTTTCCCCATTGAATATTCCTGACTCAAATACTCATTGACCTTATATGTGTGAGTTTATTTCTATGATCTCATTTCTCTTCCATTGATTTGTGTGTTTGTTTTTATGACAGTGCCATACTATTTTTATTACTTTAGCTTTGTAATACAGTTTTAAATCAAGAATTGTGATGCTTCCAGCTTTGTTGTTTCTCACAATTGCTTTGGCTATTTGGGGTCTTTTATGGTTCCATATAAATTTTAGGATTTTTTTTTCTGTTTCTGTGAAAAATGTCATTAGAATTTTGATAGAGTTTGTATTGAATCCATAGATGGTTTTGGGTAGTGTGAACATTTTAACAATATTAATTCTTCTGATTCATAAACACAGGATATCATTCCACTTATTTGTGTCTTCTTTAGTTTCTTTCATCAAAGTCTCATGGGTTTTAACATACAGATCTTTCATCTCCTTATCCCTAAGTTTTTAAAAAATTTTTTATTTAAATTCAATTTAGTTAACATATAGTTATTATTAGTTTCAGGAGTAGAACTTAGTGATTCAGCAGTTGCATGTAACACCTAATGCTCATTACATCAAGTGCCCTCCTTAATGCCCATCAGCCAGTTACCCCATGCCCCCACCCACCTCCTCTCCAGCGACCTTCAGTTTGTTTCCTGTGATTAAGAGTCTCTTATGATTTGCCTCCCTCTCTGTTTTCATCTTATTTTATTTTTCCTTCCCTTCCCCTATGTTCATCTGTTTTGTTTCTTAAATTCCACATGAGTGAAATCCTATGGTATTTGTCTTTCTCTGACTGACTTACTTCACTTAGCATGATACCGTAGTTCTCTCCACGTCATTGCAAATGGCAAAAATTCATTCTTTTTGATGGCTGAGTAATATTCCCGTGTGTGTGTGTATACACATACCACATCTTCTTTATTCATTCATGTGTCAATGGACATCTGGGCTATTTTCCATATTTTGGCTATTGTGGACATTGATGCTATAAACATTGGGGTGCATATGCCCTTTGAATCACTATTTTTGTATCCTTTCGGTAAATATCTGGTAGTGCAATTGCTGGGTCTTAGGGTTGTTTTATTTTTAACTTTTTTTGAGGAATATCCACACTGTTTTTCAGAGTAGCTGCACCAGTTCACATTCCCACCAGCAGTGTAAGAGGGCTGCCCTTTTTCCACATCCTTGCCAACATCTGTTGTTTCCTGATTTGCTAATTTTAGCCATTCTGACTGGTGTGAGGTAGTATCACATTGTGGTTTTGATTTGTATTTCCCTGATGCCAAGTGATGTTGAGCATTTTTTCATGTGTCTGTTAGACATTTGTCCCTGAGTTTTTAATTATTTTTGATGCTGTTATAAATGGGATTGTTTTATTTCCTTTTCAGATAGTTTTTTGGTAGGGTATAGAAATGCAACTTATTTTTGTATGTTGACTTTGTACCCTGCAACTTACTGAATTAGTTTATTAGCTGTAATAGTTCTTTGGTAGAGTCTTTAGGATTTTCTCTGTATAAGATCATATCATCTACAGAGACAGTTTTACTTGTTTCTTTCTTATGTGGATGCTTTTTATTTTTTCTTATTCCCTAATTGCTCTGACTAGGATTTCTAGTACTATGTTGAATTGAATGGTAAGAGTGGACACCCTTGTCTTATTTCTTATCTTACCAGGAAAGCTTTCAACCTTTTACAATTGAGTAAGATGTTAGCTGTGGACTTGCCATGTATAGCATTTATTATGTTGAGGTACATTCCTTCTATGCCCAATTTGTTGAGAATTTTTATCATGAAAGGGTGTTGAATTTTGTCAAATGCTTTTTCTGCTTCTATTGAGATGACCATGTGATTTTTAAATCTTTCATTCTATTAATGTGGTATATCATGTTGACTGATTTGTGTATGTTGAACTGTCCTTACATCCCAGATATAAATCCTGCTTGATGATTGTGTTTGATCCTCTTAATGTGATGCTGAATTCAGTTTGCAGGTATTTTATTGAGAATTTTTGCATCTATTCATCAGGGATATTAGCCTGTAGTTTTCTTTTCTTATAGTGTCCTTATCTGGCTTTGTTATCAGGGTAATGCTGGCCTTGTAAAATTAGTTTGGGAGTGTTCCCTCCTCTTCAATTTTTTTGAAAATATGAGAAGCATTAGTATTAATTCTTCTTTAAATGTTTGATAGAATTTACCAGTGAAACCATCTAGCCCTCAAGTTTTCTTTGTTGGGAAGTTTTGATTACTGTTTCAATCTCCTTACTCATTATTGGTCTGCTCAAAATTTATATTTCCTCATGATTCAGTCTTGGTATGAACTTTTTTTTACATGCATACTTTCTTTTTGCTTACTTAAATTAACTTTAGCCAGTTTTTCATTAACTATTATTAGATCAATATTTCTGTGTTGATTGTCTCTAATACTAAATATAGATGCTTTAAAAATTATTAAAATAGCCAGAATTTTTCTTCAGTTTATCTTATAAACATTATTTTTACCTTTTACATAAACATACTTAAAATGTTGAATGTAGCTGTAATTTTCAATTCAGAAAGTTACTTTTACTTTTGAATATTTTAATGGAAAAATTTTGGTATTCTCTTTTGTCTTTCCCTGGGAAAGCTTCTGTCTATAACACTATATAATTATTCCTGAAGTGACAATAAGTTTTACAAGAATTTAAAAAATAAAGATACCAAGAGCCAAGAGAGATACCAAGAGATACCTTACTAGCTAGAAAAGAGGACAAAGGGCATTACAGACAGAAGGAAGAACATAAGCAATGGTATAGAGCATAAAAAAGGTCTTCATAAAATAGTAAGAGGTTTGATGAGACTTAAGTTGTAGGAAATAGACTGTGATCAGGAAATTCATTGCTTTTCTTTTGACAATTAAAGGTTAAATATTTATGCTAGTTTTGTAAAGCTAGCCATTTTTAAAATACCAAAGACTGACTGACAGTGACCAGTTGAGTGCTTATTGACTAGTGTACTACCCTTGCTGGAATTACGCATTAATAAAGCATGTGGTTGCTATATGATATAATTTGAGGACAGTTCAGAAGAATCCTGGTTCAAAACTATTTTCTCCGTTTTCCTTTCCTGGTGCTTAAATGCTATTATTAAATAGTTATCTCTATCTTTGTATTGAGTTATCTTTTAATGAATGCAAATGCTTTGAGGCAAGATAGCCATTAAGAGTTGTCCTTCATAATAAAAAAAAAAGTGGGTGGCTTAGTCGGGGTTAAGTGTCTGCCTTTGGCTTAGGTCATGATCTCAGGGTCCTGGAATCTAGCTGGCTTCAGGCTCCCTGCTCAGCGGGGGGGGTCTGCTTCTCCCTCTCCTTCTTCCCTTCCCCACTGCTGGGGCTCTCCTCTCTCTCTCTCTCCTCTCAAAATGGATAAATAAAGTCTTAAAAAAAAAAAAAAAAGAAGAGTTGTCCTTTCTCACAAAATTCTCTTGTCCAAAATTTCATTTTGCTTTTAGCACTTAGGGATTAATATTCTTACCAAATATGGGTACTCCATTATTGAAGTATGCAACTTACAGATGATGGCAGGATAAATTACCTTCTTTTTCTGTGCTCTGTAGCAGTTTGTACGTGTCCCTATTCTGTTGTGTTTAATTATTTACTTACCAACCTGCCATCTTCACTGAACTGTGAGCTCTTATGAGCCTGCCTCCCATTTCTTTATATCTATCCTTAGAGTTTAGCAATTTCTTACATATCTCAGCAGCTTGGTAAAGGCTTAACAGTGGAGGAAAAAAGGAAAGAGGAGAAGAAAGGAAGAAGTTTTAATTAAGAGTTATTTCTGCCAAGGTAATTCCCTCTTGTTTGATCCTTGCTTTAACTCTTCAGTTACTCAATATTATCCTTCCCCTTTGTTTGCTATTCTATTCCCAAGACCTCTTTTGCTTCCTGCTTAAATGTAGATGTTAAAGAGATTTTAAAACCTGGTCAGTCGGAACTGGTACAGACTAGGAATCTGGGCCATTTGGGATTGGAGTAATCTGATTTAATTACCCCAGACTCAGAATCAATTGTAGGGTTAAACAAGAAAAGAAATGCATTGTACCTTTTTACACGGTTTTGGTTGAGTTGGGCCATTTATGGATTACTTGGGATAAACACAATTAAATTTGAATTATTTGTGGTCATATGTATTTGTTAATTGACTTCCTATTTATAGGTCCATAAAGTATGTTTAATTCATGTCACACTCAAGGGAATAAGCCCATGTTCAAAACTGCTAAAATATACATGGTTGCCCAATTCAGTTACCTTTTAAACTATTTTTTACTTAGATTTCCATTTCTAATATATTTGGAAATGATACACTGAATTTGTAACGTATTAAACATTGCCTCTCAGTGATAGTTATAAAACTAAACTATATAAACCTATATAAAGCTTTAGTTAATTTGTGAAGGTAGAGATCTTGTTTTTCTTTATTTCTGTATTCCCAGTGCCTGAAACATGGTAGTTACTTGACAGATACTGATCAAATAAATGAGAAATCTCCTTTTCCTTGACTTGTGTTAAGTCATGACCATTATTATATCATTTTCTCTGTTGTGGATTTATGTAAAAGAACTATAATAAATTGTTTAAGCTTTCCTAACATATATCCTGTCTTGAAACCATGGCCTTCAGTTCCTCAGTTTGCCCATTTGAACACTGAGACATAGTGTTGTATCTGTGCAACATATCATTATTATTCAAGCGAAGGAGACAATTCTGGAGAAAAGTTTTTGGTGTTGTTTTTTCAAAACAGGAAGTAAATACATTTGTTAATGTGTGATGTTATGAATTCTAGAACTTTAACCCCTAAAGAAAAGTTAAGATCGGAAGTAATTTTTCAGAGTGTTTTACTATTTGAATAATCAACAGGATGTGTGTGAACCATTGTAGTGAAATCAGTAGTAATTATCACTGGAATGTTTGTTTGTCTTCTCTACCGTTATTGTGCAGCTTTAGATGGACATTGACTACCAAAGACTAGGAAACAATTCAAGATTATGTAGAAAACTGATTATGACTTGTAGTTCAAAGCAATTGAATTTCTCAATAACTGCATAGCTATAAACACAGCAAGAAACATTGCTATTTAGGAATAAAAACATTAATTTCTTAAAATATTTGAGATTGTTAATTATCTGAAACTCAAGAAAGCATGTGATATTTAAGAATACAAAATTTAAGTAATCTTCAGTTAGACATGGGTAAATTATTTGTATGTATATACTATATTATTTTCTGGATAATGGAAAACTTCCCCTTTGAGCACTAGAATATTGTCCCTAACTCATTTCAAATATAAATCCTAACTTAAATCCTGTTTTAGTAAGTATAGTATAATATTTCCCCCTTGGTATCATAAACTGATTGTTTTGACTGATGTAAGTGGATAGAGTCCCTTAAAACTATATGCCTGCCTTCTTCACAATTTATCTAATACTAAATGATGCTGACTATGAATTTTATCTTCTGATGGATTATCAGAATGGATTATTTTTTTGTGGGGGATTGCACAGGGTTCAGATAGGAGTGGAGAGGAAAAAGTTCTTCCCTGGAGTCTTCAGGAAAGAAAGCCTAGATTCCTTTTCATGGTATTCAAATTCTTCTTGAACATTCCCATGATAGAACTACTTACAGGTTTCTCAGTGCCTTTTCCTCCTTAGTCCTCTGTTTCTTTGCACATGGTTTTCTATCAGCTTTGAAAGCCTTTCTGCTCTTGTCTCCCTCACTAACTTCTTATTCTTCAAAATCTAACTCAAGGGTCTGTTCCTTTGGCGGGCCCAGTGTAAATCACAGGGGCCTTTAAAAAATGAGAGAGGCAGACAGAAGAGTCAGTGTCAGAATGATGCATTCTGACATCACATAAATGAGAAACACTCAAATGGCTTTTGTCAGCTTTGAAGATGGAAGGAGGCCATGAGCCGAGGAATGTGGGCAGTTGCTAGAAGCTGGAAAACCCCAAAATAGGACTTCTGTCCTGCTGAGCTTTAAGATAATACATTTGTGGTTTTTTAAGCAAATACTTTAATCATAATTCTAAATTACTTATTTTTACATTTACATATATGTTTCCATAAACCAAGAAAAACTGAGCTAATAAGTATTGTACATTTTTTAGTGGTTAACATGTTTTGAAGAGTTTTTATTAGAAAGTGATCAGGAGCTGGTTGAAATTCTTCCCATAAATATAAAGTATCTATTACTATTTTTATTCATAACAAATTCAGGTCTAAGCTTCCAGAAAAGCTATATTGCCTAATATCATAATAAGGATGACTAAGTACTTGACATCCTCCCTCTTAAGCACTGGCTTAACCTAAAGTGATTATTTTAAGAAACAACCTCCCCCTGCCCCATCCTCACCCCCTGTTGTAATTACAACACAGATACTAATATTTTTACAAAGCATTCATTTGATCACGAAATGTAGACAGAGATAGGTAGATGCAATAGTATCAAAAAAAAGAGCATATCAAAAACTTTTCACTTTTATTAAAGGTTTTGACAATGAGAACTTCATAAAATGTCATGAAATTCTATTTGCTATACAATAAACATCTACTGCTAAGTAGGAAACATATGCCATATTATAACAACCATTTTAATGTGTAAAATAATTCTGAATTCCTTTTTTAAATTAATATATAATTTATTATTTGTTTCAGAGGTTCAGGTCTGTAATTCTTACTGTGAAAATATTTGGCTAAAATATGAAACATCTTTGCAGTAAAACTTACAATGTAGCTTAAGTAAGATTTCAGAAGTGTCTCCTGGATAAAATGGGAATGTTTCCCTTCACCAGATAAACTCTGAATAGTTAAGGTGCCATAAATTAGACAAAGCTAGGAAGGAATGTCTTGTTACTAGAAAAGGATAGCATGTAATATGGACTTCCTCCATGTCAAAGTGACAACCACTTAATAACAATGACTTATTATACATTTTAAAAAATAGAACATAAAAGATAATATATTTGTGTTGTTTTAAGCCATCAAATTTGTGGTAATTTGTTATAGCAACCATTGGAAACTAATACAACCACAGAGGTTTTTTTACATAAATGTTTGTTTTTAAATACTTTGACTCAGAAGTAGCAGCTGAATTGGTGCAGAAAATCCTCAAGTATACATCATTCACATCCCCCCAACAATAATATTTTATATAATTATAGTACATTATAACAACCATAAAATTGATTCAACCTGGTTGAACCAGGGCACAATACTATTAATTCAGCGAAGAAGTAGCACTTCTCTGAGTGGACCTTTTTATATAGATTTAACTTTTGGAAGTATGTGTAGGTCTTACATACTCAGAAAATATACTAGATGAGTCATGATGGGAAGAAACAAAAAAATACTAAAACTGAAGCATACAGAAGCAAACTCCACTGTCTTTTATTTATTTTTTTTAAAGATTTTATTTATTTATTTTACAGAGAGAGACACAGTGAGAGAGGGAACACAAGCAGGGGGAGTGGGAGAGGGAGAAGCAGGCATCCCGCTGAGCAGGGAGCCCAATGCAGGGCTCGATCCCAAGACCCTGGGATCATGACCTGAGCCCAAGGCAGACGCTTAACGACTGAGCCATCCAGGCGCCCCTCCACTGTCTTTTAGATGAAAAACCTAACCACACTGAAGAGGAAAAACTACTCAAAATAACTTATGTACACAGTATTTGACTAACCTCAGTTTTGAGCAGGTTTGAGGAGAGAATTTCAAACAAATTGTGAGCTCCTTTTTAGATGGTGTGGTGTTAAGTTAGAATGGCAGAAGAAATTTTATAACTATTTTATATGTAGCATAAGATTTAGCAGATGAATGAATATGTGTATATTACTAGTATCCAGGGTTCTCACTGGAAGAAGGGACGCACACATATGTATTAGAGTCATTGGGGAGAGACCCTATAGGAATAAAAAGTAATGGTGTAAAGATGCACCTGGGTGGCTCAGTCAGTTAAGTGGCTGATTCCGATTTCAGCTCAGGTCATGATCTCAGGGTTGTGAGATCAAGCCCTGCATCAGGCTCTGTGCTGAGCATGGAGCCTGCTTAAAATTCTCTCTCTCTCAATCTCTCTCCATCTGCTCCTCACCTCAACCACCCCCCCACCCCACTTGCACGCACTCTTTTTCTCTCTAAAACAAAACAAAACAAAAAATTGGGAAAGTAATGGTGTGAACCCAGGATTTCTCATATATATGTGTATGAATACTTCTATATGTGTCTGTTAAGATGCATGTATATGTGTTCATATATTTGGATATATGTGTGTGTGTGTCGGTGTGTGTGTACATGCATATATTTCTTATGTCTATCTACAGAAGTGACCCAGGAACAAAGACTCCCAGTAAAAATGATCTAACATTACCCTAATACTCAGAATCTTCGTCCTTTTTTTTTAAGTTTTTATTTAAATTCCAGTCAGTGAACATACAGTGTAATACTAATTTCAGGTGTACAATATAGTGACTCAGCACTTCCATAGGACACCTGGTGCTCATCACAGCAATGCACTCCTTAATCCCTACCACCAATTTCACCCATCTACCCCTTGGTAACCATTAGTTTGTTCTCTGTAGTTAAGAGTGTTTTTTTGGTTTGCCTCCCTCTCTCTCTTTTTTTCCCCCTTTGTTCATTTGTTTTGTTCTTAAATTCCACATATAGTGAAATCATATAGTATTTGTCTTTCTCTGACTGACTTGTTTTGCTTAACATAATACTCTCTAGCTTTATCTATGTCATTACAAATGGCAAGATTTCATTCTTTTTGATGGTTGAGTAATATTCCATTGTGTGTGTGTGTGTGTGTGTGTGTGTGTGTGTGTGTGTGTGTGTGTGTATACACACTACCCCTTCTTTATCCATTCATCAGTCGATGGACAGTTGGGCTCTTTCCATAATTTGGCTATTATTGATAATGCTGCTATAAACATCAGAGTGCATGTATCCCTTCAAATCAGTAATTTTGTATCCTTTGTGTAAATACCTAGTAGTGCAATTGCTGGATCATAGGGTAGTTCTATTTTTAACTTTTTGAGGAACCTCCATACTCTTTTCCAGAGTGACTGCACCAGTCTGCATTCCCACCAACATTGCAAGATGTTTCCCCTTTCTCTGTATCCTCACCAACACCTGTTATTTCCTGTGTTAATTTTAGCAGTTCTGACTGGTGTGAGATGATATCTCATTGTAGGTTTGATTTGTATTTCCCTGATGATGACTGATGTTGAGCATCTTTTCATGTGTCTGTTAGCCATCTGGATATCTTTTTTTGAAAAATGTCTGTTCATGTCTTCTGCCCATTTCGGACTGGGTTATCCATTTTCTGGGTGTTGAATTTGATAAGTTCTTTGTAGATTTTGGATACTAACCCTTTATCAGATATGTCATTTGCAAATATCTTCTCCTATTCTGTAGGTTGCCTTTTAGTTTTGTTGATTGTTTCCTCACCTGTGCAGAAACTTTTTATCTTGATGAAGTTCATTTTTGCTTTTTAATATAGCTTGATTGTGATGTCTCCAGCTTTGCTTTTCTTCTTCAAGCTTGATTTGGCTATTTAGGGTCATCTGTGGTTCCATACACATTTTAGGATTGTTTATTCTAGCTCTGCGAAAAATGTTGATATTTTGATAGGGGTTGCATTAAATGTGTAGATTGCTTTCGGTAGCATAGGCATTTTTAACAGCATTTGTTCTTCCAATGGAAATGTCTTTCCATTTCTTTGTGTCCTCTTCAATTTATTTCATCAGTGTTCTGTAGTTTTCAGAGTACAGATCTTTTACCTCTTTGGTTAAGTTTATTCCTAGGTATTTTATTGTTTTTGGTGTAACTGTAAATGGGATTGATTCCTTAATTTCTCTTTCTGCTGCTTCATTATTGGTGTATAGAAATGCAACAGATTTCTCTACATTGATTTTATATTCTGTGACTTTGCTGAATTCGTGTATCAGTCCTAGCAATTTTTTTGGTGGAGTTTTTCACGTTTTCTACTTAGAGTATCATGTGATCTGCAAATAGTGAAAGTTTGACTTTTTCCCTCCCAATTTGAATGCCTTTTATTTCTTTTTGTTGTCAATTAATGTGGCTAGGACTTCTAGTACTATGTTAAATAACATGGTGAGAGTGGACATCCCTGTCTTGTTCCTGACTGTAGAGGAAGAGCTCTCAGTTTTTCACCATTGAGGATGATATTAGCTGTGGGTCTTTGGTATATGTCCTTTATGATGTTGAGGTATGTCCCCTCTATCCCTCCTTTGTTGAGGGTTTTTATCAAAAATGGATGCTGTATTTTGTCACATGCTTTTTCTGTATTTATTGAATCATATGGTTCTTATCCTTTCTTTTATTAATGTGGTGTATCACATTGATTGATTTGTAAATATTAAACCACCCTCACAGCCCAGGAATAAATCCCACTTGATTGTGGTGAAGAATTGTTTTAATGTACTGTTGGATTCGATTTGCTAGTATCTTGTTGAAAATTTTTGCAGCCATGTTCATCAGGCATATTGGCCTGTAATTCTCCTTTTTACTGGGATCTTCAGCTCAGGTCATGATCTCAGGGTCGTGGGATTGAGCCCAGCCTCAGGCTCTGCACAAGTCTGCTTGTCCCTCTCCCTCCCCCTCTCCCTCTCTGTCCCTCCCCCTGCTCTTGCATGTGCTTGCTTGTGCACGCTCTCTCTCTCTCAAATAATTAAATAAGTAAAATCTAAAAAAAAAAAATTCATCAACATGTTAAAAGGTTCATACACCATAGTTAAGTGAGATTTATTCCTGGGATGCAGTGATGGTTCAACATAAGCAAATCAATAAGTTGTTCTCTTTAACATGGTTAATTTATGGTAGGTGAATTTTACCTCAGTAAAAAAAAAAAAAAAAAAAAAAATTGTAATAATGTTTCATATTGAATGAGACTAAAGAAACGCAACAACTAAATGGAGAATCTGATCCTAGAACAAATCTTGACTGTAGGAAAAAATTTCTAAAGAACAATATTGTGGCCAAAGCAATCTTGAGAAAGAACAGAGATGGAGGTATCATGCTTTCTGATTTCAAACTATACTACAAAGTAATCAAAATAGTATGGTACTGGCACAGAAACATATAGATCAATGGAATAGACTAGAGTCCAGAAATAAACCCATCCTTATTTGGTCAATTAATCTATAAAAATGGAGGCAAGAATATACAATGGGGAGAAGACAGTCTTTTCAATAAATAATGTTGGGAAAAGTGGACAACTTCATGCAAAGGAATGAAACTGGACCACTTTCTTATACAACACGGAAAAATAAACTCAGGTGGATTAAAGACTTAAATGTAAAACTGGAAACCGTAGAACTCCTAGAAGAAAAATTAGGCAGGAAGCTCTTTCACTTTGGTCTTAGGTGTATTGTTTTGGATTCATTTCCTTAGCCAAGGGCAACATATTTTAGATGATTATCCTTTTACATTTATATACTTTCTATGCAATTTCACTCAGTCTGAGACTTGTCCTCATTTTTTATGTTATTTTTTGACAGGAATTTTCAATTTAAAATAATTGAATTTATTAATCTTTTAATTTATGATCTGTGTGTTTTACACTTTCCCTATCTGAATTTTTAAAGATATTCTCTGACATCTTTTAATGAAAGTTTTAATATTTCTTTATAGTGACTCATGTCAGCATTCAGACAGCTTGTCAGTTCACTGAAACATTTTTGAGTGCCTACTATATAGTCAGTGCTTGGCAGGGGAGGATACAGCAACGTATAAGGCCCAGTGTTATCTTTGAGGGACTCACATTTTAATGAAGGGGACATCAGGTACAGTGAAGGTGAACAAAAGAAGCAGAGTTATCAAACTGAAAGAAGTGTTCTAAGAACTCAGTTAGTTTACTATTGATCATACAAGTGTGGGAGGTAGCAACTGGGTTGGAAATACGGATGTAAAACCATAAAGATATTTTGGCATGGCGCTCAGTCTTAATGTAGTAGTCAGGTGTCTTCAAACATTTTTAGCATCAGAACCCTGACTTAAAAGCAAATTAATGTTAGCAACTTCAATAATTACAATAATAATCATAATACCAGCTAATGTATCTTGGTTATTTAACATGGTACCATACTGAGAATTCCATGCATTATCTCATTTCTTCTTTATAGGAACCCTCTAAGATAGGTTTTAAAATTATTCTCATTTTACCAACTGAGGCTCACAGCGATTAATATATAAAACAGGTTGAAGCAAAGCTTCTCTTAATAAATTGCTTCTTTGGAACAGAATACATTTGAAAATAACTACCCAAAAGAATGGGAAGATACTGAAGTGTTTGAAGCATGAAAGTGACATAATCAGATTTGTATTTTATGTCCATCATGCTAGACTGTGGAGAATAGATCTGAACTGAATAAGGACTGGATTAGAGAAACCAGTTATAAAACTCTTACATTATCCAAATGAGGTAAAATTAAAAACCTGAATTGTAAGTTCAGGTGTATCATATGAGATAAGTTAGGAATCATAAAAGAGGATAGCAGTTAATAATGGACCAAGAAGAAATTTGCATGCCTCACGTGAAGGGACAAGCCATGGTAAAGGGAGTTATAGGAAGTATTTTACCTTAGAAGACTTTGATTTGGTGGGTCCATGTCATTAAGTTCAACTAATATTTAAAAAAAAAAAAAAAAAGACCCAGTAGTAAAAAGGAGAAGATAAGAAACGATGTATTTATTTAACTTCAATTTATTAAGTATGAATGCTGTATTTTCTAGCATTTCTACTAGAAAAATAGAAACAGGACTTATAAATTCTGTACTAGCAGAGGGGATAAAAGAAGGTCCGGGATAATTATTAATCATTTAGAAAGGGGGAGAAAAGGTAGAACAAATAAAAAGTATTGAATAAGATATTATATGTATGTATATATAGAAATAATCACCATAAGTCAATTAAATGATCTACTTAAAAGACAAAGGTTGTCAGACTAGATTTGTTAAAATGTCAACTGTATTTCCAAGAAGTAGAGAAAGGTTGAAATGAAAAGATGGAAAAAGACATACCAGGAAAATTTCAACAACAAAGTTGGCATGGTTATATTAACATCAGACAAATGGACTTTAAGGGGGAAAAAAGTTATTTGAACAGTGCCAGCATCTAAAACAGGAATTTAAGTACAGTTCATGGAGATGAAGTTGAAAAGAAGGTAATAATGTATTTCCAAACAACTAATATGTTCAATGAGTGTTACATTGATTTGAAGAATAAAGACAAAATGAAAGTTTGGGAAAACAAATACTCATAGGTTATATGGAATTTATAGTTTAACCAAATAGTTTTCTTTAGAGATTTCAAAAATACTGGCTTTTTCATTCCATGTCATTCTTTGTCTGTTTGTTGGCAACACATATAAAATGAAATGCATTTGGTAAGCATTTGCTCTTGTGTTTTCAGGAATTCAAAATGTCCTCAGCCTCTTTTGTGCAGTTCTCACAGAAAATAAGGTTCTCTTCCATTCTGCAAGTTTCCAGAGACTTAGTGATGCTTGCAGAGCCCTGGAATCTTTAATGTTTCCTCTTAAATATAGGTGAGGTTTTTAACTTAGTACTTTAATTTGTTCCCAATTCTGCATTACTTATTGATGATTAGTTGAAATGTCATAGCACAATAGTTTTGAACCACAAGGGCATATTTTACAAAGTTATGCTGTACACATGATTCTGATGGAAATCTAACCTAGAATTTGGAAATTTTCCAAGTTGTTCATTACTGAGTGTTGATTAATTTAGTGCAAAAATAATTTGAATCATATTGTCAGCAACATTTAATTCTCTTTGAATATAGTTAGTGATGAAAGTCTTGTTAGTTTTGTCTGATTATTTGATATTAAAGAGTTATTAATTTTTAGGGGTTATAATGGTATTATGGTTATATTAAAGAAGATCCCTTACCTTTTTTTAGATACCTCCTAAAGTATTTATGTATAAATGATAAGATGTTTGGGATATGCTTCAAATAATACAGTAGGGAAGAGAACAATTTTAAAATGGGTAGAAACATATATGAGACCTTGCATTGGTAATTGTCAAATCTGCATTGGATACATGAGGCTTCATTTTCCTTTTTTCCTCCCTATTTTTTGGGGGTGTGGGGGAATGTTAAAATTTTCCATAGTAAAAAGTAAAAAACAAAACATCTAAACAATGATGCCCTGATAGTGTTCTGAATAAAATATTTTCTAATATACTGTTTTATCAATTTGATAATCATAACATTTTTGGAAAATTAAGTTCATACAAACTAGAAAAAAAATTTGGACTGTTTCAGATTTTATTTAAAAATTTTTTTTCTTTTTTTTATCTATGTGTCTTTCTTAACCCCTAGATAAGAGCATTCTAGGCCTTAATTTTTGTACTTTGCCATTCTGAGTGAATTCAAACATCAAGTATAGAAAATGGAATTTGACTGATTGTTTTATTTAGACAAATCATCATTAATATTAAGGGAGAGGGCCCATCAGGTAGTCATTGTTACCTCCTGATATCAGATTTTTATGTAATGAAAAATGCTTTCAAGCAAGATTGACAAACCTAAAGAGACTGCCTCCGAGGAATAAGGGATAAGGAAGCTGCCCTGGGTTCCATTTACTTTATATCTTGTTATATCTGATCATCTCTTTCAAAACATGAAGATTTTTTTATCTTTCTTTTAAAAAATTTAATACTAACAGCCATGAGAATATTATTGATAATTTCTAAATGTAGGTATTCTGAAATTCATACCACATAAAGGTGAAAGAAAATATGTTCATATTATGGGAAAACAAATATAGCTCACGTATGCTTTTATTATTTCCAGTTACCCTTATATTCCCATTCTCCCGGCTCAGCTTCTGGAAGTTCTGAGTTCCCCAACGCCTTTCATTATTGGAGTACATTCTATCTTTAAAACTGATATCCATGAACTTGTAAGTATTCATCTTTAAATTGCCAGTTATTGAGGCCAAAACCTTATCATATTTCTTTGAGTCCTATAACATTTCAACTAATTACTACTTTCAGATCTGTTGCATTCCCAATAGGAAGGATTGGCTGGAATAAAAGCATCATTGAAAAATATAAATATACTAGTTTCTTCTTATAGCAAGTATGGAAGATCTTCAGAATGAATTTATTAATAGTTTTAAATGCCCGTCTTTTGGCATATTAATTTTATCTTTCTGTATTCTCCATCCTATATATGAGAAAGGAAGATGAAATAATCCATTAATTAGTATTCTATTTATACTTTTGTTATGAGTGCTGTAATATATTCATATTTTGAAATGAGGCTGTGTTAATCCTGAATGGCTGGTAGCTAAAAAGCAAAAAGCATTTGCAAAAGAGTGAAGGGTTTTAGTAGAATATGAACCCTTCAGTATGAATGCCACCAAATTATTCTTTTCTTAATGCCATATGAATAGAAATACCAAAGAAGAAAAGGAAATGTTCTATATTTAAGCCAGTTCTGGAATAATGTGTTTACTTCTCTGTACTGAACTTATTTAAGAGGTACTGTCACAAAAAAATGAGTTTCAGAGAAGGACATGCAGGATTGTCAAGACTTTAGAAACTATATCCTGTGAGGCCCTTAAGGAAATTTTCTCGGGTAATAACCTGATACTGTTTGATAGCTAAAGATAAATACTGAAGTGACTGTTGTAGGAAGGTTCATTTTTTGTAGCTCTGAAAAGCTGAAATAGAATCAGTGGCTATAGTGGATATAGAGACAAATTTCTCCTCAGTAGAAGAGCTTTCAACTATTAGAGCTGCCCAATGATGAAAAATGGGTTGCCTTAGATAAGGAATGTACCCTCAAGTACTGTAAGTGGAGTACAAGGAACAAATTCCATGACACTTTTCAGGGAGTTTAAGAAAAATTCTTTACTGAAAGGTTGGGCTCTATGACTTCTTCAATCCACAGATTCTTCAGATTTTGTAATTCTACTCTTGTTTTAGTTTTAAATGTCAACAGAGGTAACTCTGTTGTTACTTATATATAATTATAATTGTAATCAAATCATAGGTGTCATTAAAACTGACAAAAGACAATTCAACATTGTAATTAGAAGCAAGACCCTCATTCATATATTAATTATTTTCCTACCTTTATATGTTGATATCTAGTTCTTATTTAACTTTGATATCACCATATAAAATATACATAAATCAATAAACATACTTAGTAAAACCTAGTTAGTACTAATTAGAAGCATACCCATCTGGTTGACAGGTAATTTTTTCCCACTAAATATAAAGTTTCTGGAGGGTAGGACAAGCCAAATGTTTCCAAAAATAAGTTTCTTAATTTTTAATGAATAAATTAGAATGAATTTTAAACCTAGTATCAACATTATAACTTAAGCAGTCCTGGCTAGTTTCTCTATTACATTTTTATGTAAGTTATTTTTTTTTTTTTTAAAGATTTTATTTATTTGAGAGAGAATGAGATAGAGAGAGAGAGCACAGGAGAGCGGGGAGGGTCAGAGGCAGAAGCAGACTCCCTGCTGAGCAGGGAGCCCGATGCGGGACTCGATCCTGGGACTCCAGGATCATGACCTGAGCCGAAGGCAGTTGCTTAACCAACTGAGCCACCCAGGCGCCCCTATGTAAGTTATTTTTAAGTAGGCTGTTGTAAAATGTTAAAAATCAATTTCTTTCTTAAGCACCCAAACAGTACCATTTTAATATATACCAGTTGCTTTGTTTGTTAACTCTTGTAGTGAGTACTATATTATTTAGGATATGGCTAAACTACTATACCAAAGCATCCAAACTACAGTGGTTCAAACAAAATGGAATTTTATTTAACACTCATGCAGCAGTCCATAGTGGTGTTCCATTATATCAGAATGGCTTACTCCATGAACTCATTCATGGTCCAAGCTTCTTTCCTTCTTGTATCTCCACCAGAACTGCCTCAATCATTGGCATCATCTGAATGTTCAAGGTTGGGTTGTTGTTAGTTCATAGTTTCAGCCTTAGGAAGAAGAGAACATAGGAAAGCCTTACATCCTCTCTATTTTGCATACCTGAAAGTGTACACATCACTTCTCACATTCCATTGGCAGAAACTTAGTCACATGCCACAGCTAATTTCAAAGAAAGCTAGGAAATACATGGTAGTTGCTATGGACAGCCGAGAGTCTTTTCCACACCTGCTTTCTCTCATTTTGAATTAATGAAGGTCAGATTACTTTGTTTAGCAATAAATGCATTTTATTAATTATTGATTAATTTTTCTCTCCTTTAGCTAGATGTAATCATAGCAGATTTGGATGGAGGCACTATTAAAATTCCTGAATGTATTCACCTCTCTTCCCTCCCGGAACCACTTCTACATCAGACTCAAGCAGCTCTTTCTTTGGTATGACATTTTTAATAGTAATTTTCTTTTGATTTAACTATAAACTCAGGTAATTGGAATTAGATATCATTGGCAGTGTAATTACTTTAAAAAGAGTTGTATGTTCTTAAAACATGAATATATTCTCACAGAATATTTAGAATAGGATTCTTTACTACATATTATCTGAAGAATATACTTTAAAATCTGACTGTTTATTTTTTCTGCATTCACTCTTTCACTCAGCATATTTATTTAGTAGTTAATATATACCGAATACTGTGTTAAGTATTGGAAACATACCAACATATCTGTGAAAATAAGACCGGACTCTGCCTCAAAATCCCTGGTTTCCCTAACATCCCTTATTGGAAGATAGTACCTGCTCCTTTTCCTTCAGCCTCCTTGTTGGCATCTTGTTTCCTGGAGGAAATATATTGTTATTCATGTACTGACACTTTTTCATCTTAGTATTCCAACTAGGTTAAGTAATAGGTTTTATTGATATTAAGATTTTGTACATAACCAAACTTCTTTGCTTTAGATTCTACACCCAGATTTGGAAGTAGCAGATCATGCTTTTCCCCCTCCACGAACAGCTTTATCCCACTCAAAAATGCTGGTAAGAAGTTTAATATTTAAATTTGATGTTTTTAAATAGAGCTGTACTTTTATTTGTAGGGTTGTTGAAGAAGCTGAGTGTAGTGAGAGTCAGATGTACAGCCTAGTTTAATAAGTGTACCAGATTAGATGTTCTAATTGAACAGTCACTGACTGATCTTATGACCTGCTCTCGGAGGAGCCACAGGGCAGCACGCAGACTGGGAGGGGGTAGAGGTAAGACTGTTGCCCTGAGGAGGCAAGAGTAAGTGCGCATTATAGCCTGGAAAACTATGCCAAGTATCAAATCAAAAGGGCCAGGCAAGGATAAAAGGGGGAAGCTTACAAAAAATGGAAACGGATATTGTTGACAATGAGAGTCAAGTTTGACAGGTAGATGAAAATAGTTCCAGTTAGAAGCCATGTAAGTAAGAGTTAATATATCATAAAGGCCCCTTTAAAGTTTTCCCAGTGCAAGGAGGGCACATATTGAATGGAGCACTGGGTGTTATACGCAATCAATCATGGAACACTACATCAAAAACTAATGATGTAATGTATGGTGACTAACATAACATAATAAAATAAAATTTAAAAAAAACAAGTTGAATGAAAATAATTATAAATTCAAAAGAAAAATAATTAAAATAAAAATCTAAATTTCACCTGAAAAAAAATTTTTTCCAATGCATTTCTTAGAGTTGATCTTTGTGGCCAGTCAAGAGCCTTACAGAACTGGATACCTTTGATAAGTTATTTAAGCATTCTTGAGCATTTCCTTATCCAGGGTTGACCAAATAAATTTATAAGTTTCCTTTCAGTTCCAAAACTATGATTTTTATTAAAACCTGAATTATCAGAACCAATTTTTAAGTCATACCTTATTAATATAGGAATAGATTTTTATAAGTTGGATAAACTTTGGAAGAATTTCATAAGCTTTTAAAATATAGTCTTTTGAGATTTTTTTCTTTTATATTTGTGACTGTAGTTCTTTTGATGGAAGTAAAAATCAAATGACTTGGGAAAGATGTCCTTCTCTAACTTGGTGAAGGGGGAGACTGACTTTTTCTGAGAGGAAAATTGGATATACTATAGGCAAGTTTTGTTTGGTTCACTTGAAAAAAGAACTATTTAACAGCCTACCCCGTTCAATAATGGGACAGGCTAGATGCCCACCACTCAGGACTGCCACAAGTAAGACTTATGTGTAGGAAGTGCAGACAGATTGATTCAATAATCTCTCAGGTTCTTTTCAACTTTTTGTCTTTGTGATATTTTTTTTTTTTTTTTTAAAGAAATTCAGTTACCTAACTTGTTTCTTTTTATATTTTCAGGATAAAGAAATACGTGCGGTTTTTCTTAGATTATTTGCACAACTTTTCCAAGGATATAGATCATGCCTACAACTTATAAGAATTCATGCAGAACCAGTAATACATTTTCACAAGGTAAGATGATACATTACCATGTTGTATGTGTCCAAAACATGGCCTCTAATTTAATAAAACAACTTGGTTGTCTTTTTTTTAGCTGTGTATTTTGACCTTAGTTTATCAAATGTGGTTATTTTTTAAGTCTCTGCTTTGTGATTAGATAATAGTTTTTTTTTTTTTTTTAAAGATTTTATTTCTTTATTTGAGAGAGAGAGAATGAGAGAGAAAGCACATGAGAGGGGGGAGGGTCAGAGGGAGAAGCAGACTCCCCGCCAAGCAGGGAGCCTGATGCGGGACTCGATCCAAGGACTCCAGGATCATGACCTGAGCCGAAGGCAGTCGCTTAACCAACTGAGCCACCGAGGCGCCCTAGATAATAATTTTTAATGATACTATGGAACTGACATGTTTTCTTTAGAGTTTGTTAATTTAATTTTAAATTGTTTTTTTTCTTTTTTTATGATTTCTTTAGTTATTTTGGAGAAAACGAGACTAATTAAAAGTACAAAAATTAAAATTATTCTAAATTGGTTTTTCTTTTTCTTTTTTTTTAAGATTTATTTAGTTATTTTCAAGAGAAAGAAAGTGCCCAGAGGGGAGGAAGAGAGGGAGAGGGAATCTCAAACAGTCCCCACTAAGTGCGGAGCCCAACTACGTGGGGCTCCATCTCACCACCCTGAGAAAATGACCTGAGCTGAAATCAAGTCAGCTGCTTAACCAACTGGGCCACCCAGGCGTGCATAAATTGTTTTTTCTTTTAAAATTGAGTGTTAATTTTTAATTTCTTCTCCTGCTTTATGGGCAGACTTATTGTTATTCTTTCTAATACATGTAATATTTCAGACATCAAAAGCCCTTTCTGAGAGACTGTATTTTATAACAACACATTTATGTGTGAAGATATTTATTCAGGCTTTGATCTTTCTATTTTTGTTTTGACCATTCATCCATTACTAAGTGATAAATTATTCATTTCACTTTTTCTTTCTTTACAGACAGCTTTCTTGGGGCAGCGTGGTTTGGTTGAGAATGATTTCCTCACTAAAGTTCTCAATGGAATGGCATTTGCAGGTTTTGTTTCAGAAAGAGGTCCTCCCTATAGATCCTGTGATCTCTTTGATGAGGTATAGTTCTTATCAAATGAATGCATATTTACAGACAAAATTGGACTAGTGGTTAAAAGTAGAGTAGTAGTATTTTTTTAATGTAAATTTAATTAGCCAACATATAGTAGATCATTAATTTCAGATGTAGTGTTCAAGAATCCATCAGTTGCGTGTAACACCCAGTGCTCAAAATCCTAAATGTATTATAAATTGAATATCAAATAATCCAAATGTTACTTATTATTATGCTTATTAGATCTTGGTATTTATAATGTGGATTTGAAAAATTAGAAAAATATAGGATGTCACAGAAGTACATAAACATCTTGAACAACTGAATTTAAGTAGTTCATTAAAATCTTTTTGAAAAAGTGACAGTGATTATATAAATAAAACTCTTATTTTTGAAGGCAGTAATACAGTAATTCCTTTATCAGTTTCAGAGAAAGAGAAAGGTCTAGGTTTAATATATAGATATGTGATTTCAAACTACAGTTACATTTAGTCTATTAGTGTCATAGAGCCATAGTTTGGCTCAGTGGCATTCTTTTTTAAAAATTTTATTTTATTTAAATTCAATTAATTAACATATAGTGTATTATTAGTTTCAGAGGTAGAGTTCAGTTATTCATCAGTTGCGTAACACCCATGCTCATTACATCGTGTGCCCTCCTTAATGTCTATCACCCAGTTACCCCTTTCCACCACCCACCTCCCCTCCAGCAACCCTCAGTTTGTTTCCTATAGTTAAGAGTCTTTTATGGTTTGTCTCCCTTTCTGATTTTGTCTTATTTTATTTTTCCCTCCCGTCCCCTATGATCCTCGCTCAGTGGCATTCATACTAATCAATAATCAACATTTGTCTATATCCCGTAGGAGATCTTAAATATATGGAAGGCAGATTTCATTTCTATCTTCAAGGAATTGGCCATATAAAGGGAAAATTAGGACAAATGTGACTCCAAATAAGGATACTGTTTCGTCTTAGTTGTGATTTATTTTAACACATCTTTCCATTTATCATTTAACTGCGTTTACAGCAGCTCATTCTGGTGGATAGAACAATGAATACTGTTCCCATTTCAGTTTCTGAAAGAGCACTGTATTGGAACCAATAAATCTAAAAGTTCTGTAGAGTGTATAAAAGGAAAACACTTAGCACCCAAGATAGTGGAGAATAGTAATAGTGATTATGTTTTGCTGCAGGTGGTTTTATTTTGTTTTTTGTTTGTTTGTTTTTATTTATTTATTAGAGAGAGAGAGTGAGAGAGGGAACACAAGCAGGGGGAGTGGGAGAGGGAGAAGCAGGCTTCCCGCTGAGGAGGGAGCCCGATGCTGGGCTCAATCCCAGGACTCTGGGATCATGACCTGAGCCAAAGGCAGATGCTTAACCAACTGAGCCACCCAAGTGCCCCTATGTAGTTTTGTTTTGTATAGAGAAAATAGGAATCAAGTTCTTAAAGATCTCGGTTCAGAGAAGGATCTTTTATTTTCCGCAAAGATTATTAAGTAATCACAGATAAGAATGAAAGAGGGGGCACATGCTGTAGTTCTGAGTATGGAGACCTGTACCAAAAACTTTAATTAATAACACAAAGCATATGAAAATTTAGGAGAGATTGCCCTGTGGTGTAAGCAGTTCTTTCTGATGAATTACTAATCACTGATTCCCTAATACCAACATTTAATATGATTGATCACTAACTATCTGATTTTTTTTAATAATTTTTTTTATGTTAGTCACCATACAGTACATCATTAGTTTTTGATGTAGTGTTCCATGATTCATTGTTTGCGTATAACACCCAGTGCTCCATGCAATACGTGCCCTCCTTAATACCCATCACTGGGCTAATATGTATCAGTAATTGATACATAATGTTTAATGGAGTTACATTAGATGCTCCCCAAGGTCCTTTCTAGCTCTCACATTCTATTAGTTTCTGAAGCATTCTGAATAGTAACATTGGTTTATATACCCCTCATTTTTCCTATCTAAATTCTCTTAGTAACTCCTTCTGGCAGCTTCATCACAACTAGTAGGTCAGAGTGATTGCTTGCAGAAAACTTGCTTGCCATAGCCTCTGACTGTTTTTGTAAATCCTTCCCTTGCCTGGAGTGTCGACCCTCTACCTTTCAGTCTAACCATGGCTTCCTATTTTTCATGCTCTGCTCTTATCTCACCACTTCCTCCAAACTTTCCCAGAGTAAATGACTCTGAGAGCCACTTGGTCTCTATTAAGCTTCATGTTAGGTCTCTAGCTTTATGTGGCAACTTATCATTTATTATCTACATTTATGTACATAGGATATACATATAGCCTCTTGATTGGAAATGATGATAAAGCAAGGACTAAGTCCTATTGAGTCTCCCCTTAGCGTTCATCCAGTTCTGTGTTCTCCCTACAGTTACGATTTTTCCTGTCTAATTGATGTTGTTACTTGAAAGCTAGTTGTTCATATGTGTATTTCAGTCAAAAGCCTAAAAGGAATGAGATGCCAG
Source organism: Halichoerus grypus (assembly GCF_964656455.1). Lineage (NCBI taxonomy): Eukaryota > Metazoa > Chordata > Mammalia > Carnivora > Phocidae > Halichoerus > Halichoerus grypus. The sequence goes on from NC_135722.1 coordinate 45,980,441, forward strand.
ACCTAAGTAATTTCTCTTGGGTCATTTAATTTGCTTGAATGCACTTTTAAAGAAAAATAGCACTTGCTCCTGGAAAAGAGATCCTTGTTTTCATCCAACCTAGGGCAGCCTACCACACTGAAGATTTTAGAGGCTTTGAGAGGCAGCCTGCTTTGTGTGTTGCCTTGTCCCCACACTCCCATCACGTAGGCCTGTTAGAAGGAAAGATATATTTGCCTTTGTTTGACAGTCTTTCTGATTCCTGGCCTAGAATAGGTGGAGTCAGAGTTTTATATGTTTGTCTGCTCCAGTGAATCTGTTAGTTTCTAGAAGGAAAAACCCTATATTATACCCTTTTTTAAAAAAATCATCTTTTTACCCTTCTTTCCCATACTCACTTTTTTTCTTGTTAGTATTCTTCTCTCTGCTTCAAATGGATATACTATTCTCCCAGTAAATTAGTTTAGTAGGGAAATGGATTAGAGTTAAATAATTTGAGAACTGGAAGGAGGTCAAAGGTCATTTTGTTTTTCCATCTGATTGTAGAGATGAAGAGACTGAAGCTCACGAGTTTTAGTGACTTGTTCCAAATCATAGTGTCAGCAGAGCTAAGACTAAAGTCTGAGTCACCTGACTTGAACATTTGGTTCATGTTTTGTAAGTTAGGGAAATGTTTGGAGACTTTCTGACCATCTGAAATTCTCTGAGTGAGAGAATTCTCCGAATGAGGCCTGAAGAATGAGAGGGTCTCTCTCAGTTCCAGAAATGATTTTTTCCAAGAAGAAATAGGGCCCTAAATTATCAGGGATAGACCACTAGACTATCCAAGGACTCGATTGACTCTGTAACTCTAGAATAAAGGTGAAACCCAGTAAAAATGTAAAATATTTTGTCTTAATAATAACATATTTTAGATGCTTTTTGGTTTGCAAATTGTAAGAAATTATCACACAGTTTTCTAATTTAGCATATTTTGGAGTTGATGTTTTGCCATTTGATTCTTTTTCCAAGTTGGTAGCTTTTGAAGTAGAGCGAATTAAAGTTGAAGAAAATAACCCATTGAAGATAATAAAGCATGTCAGAGAACTTGCCGAGCAACTATTCAAAAATGTAAGTAAATATGTTTTAGACAGTCATTAATTTTATTTTATTTTATTTTTTAAAAAGATTTATTTATTTGAGAGAGAAAGAGAGTGGGTGTGTGTGCAAGTTGGGGGAGGGGCAGAGGAAGAGATTCTTTCTAGCAGATTCCCGCTAAGCATGGAGGAGCCCCACTGGGGCCCCCATCCCAGAACCCATGAGATCATGACCTGAGCCAAAATCAAGAGTCAAATGCTTAACCAACTGAGCTACTCAGGCACCTCAGACAGTCATTAATTTTAAAACTATGTAATTATTTTGTTTAAAAAACTAAGAAGTGTCATCTTTCTAGTTATCTTTTTGCTCTGACTTAAAACCTTTGGGATTATAAATTACAAGATATTACAGTTGGTACTGTGCATCAAAACAGACCTCATTTTTCAAAGTGATTTTCCTGTCAATCAACTATGTTATGAAAACATCTTAGTCACAGTTTTCCCGTTTGTTTTGTGCCCTCATTGTGATTTTCATTTAGGACCCTGTGTTCTTGAGAGCAAACTGTTCATTTTTAAGACATAAAGATTAGACTCATTGGAGACCAGAACTAGAACTGACCAATGTGTCTGCTTTAGTGTGGTGCAGTGACTGTCAGCTGGATCAGGAAAATTGTTTGAGTTGTATTGTTTTGAGCAGACAGGGAGTAAAAAGCTGAAAGAAAGAGAGCAGGTTGCCAAGTGACCACAGAAACTCAAGGGTAGAAATATTCCTTGTATAGAAGAAATGCAATTAAGTTATAAAGGTTGGGATGTGATAAAGTGTGAAATAATCATTTGGATGCCAAGACAGAAGAGAACCTAAGGTGACAGGGAGATTACATGCATGCAGAAAAATGGATTTTGGCTAATGATTGCTAGTCATACTTCCTACCTGTAAAGCTTTTCAGAGTTGAAACTTGTACTAAGAAAAGGAAAGTAAATGGAAAGTATGGTTTTCCAGGGGAAAGTTGAAGGAAGGTGCATTTCAGGAAATATATTTAAGAAGGATTTGGGGTCAGTATCGCAGTATCGTTTAACTTAATTATTCGAATAGATGGAACTGTTTGGACATTGGGTCATAAGTCAGTGCTTTGTCACATCCATTTGAAATCTGAGACCCAATTGGATAAAAACAGGAATGCTAAGTTGTGTTTGTTTCATGTTATTCAGTTATTTATGAATTTTATTTCTGAAGTTATTTTAAAATTTATCCCTTTGACTAATACCCTACACTCCACATACAACTGTGTCCAATATAATAAATCTATTTCTTGATTAGTGTGCTGACAGTTTTTAAAAAAAGAGTTCTGTCAGAAGGAAAATGTGTGTTCTGTGGTGGTCTTCAGCATTTATGATGGCTGTGTAGAACTACTGTAGAGCATAACCACATGAGAAATTTCTGTTGACGTATTGTAATAATAATAACAAATATTGAGTGTTTAGCACAATGTACCAGGCATGGGATTAAGCACTTTACATGCATCATCTGTAATCTTCACAACCACAGTGTTAAGATAGGTGTCATTATCCCTATTTTACTGGGGATAATTGGCTCAGGATCATATGGCTATGAAGTAATTGAATCCAGGTTTTAAATTCAGAAACTTCCATCTGTCCAGTTCCTAAGCCTATTTTCTTTCCGCCCATTAGGCTGGCTCATCTCTAGCTGGAAAAATAGTGATATTTCCAATGACTGACTTTTATACTTTGTTCTTTATAAAGCACTTTAACATACTTTCTCATTTGATCTTGTAAATGACCATGGGACATAAATAGGGCAGATGTTGATATGTGAGGAAACTGAAGATAGAAGTTTTTTTTCTTGCCCACTAGGAGTGATTTACTGATGGATTTCAAAAAAAATAGCGAAACATCAAATGGGAATCAGTGTTTGAGATTTTGGGACTGATCCCTTGAATAACTGAGTGTTTATTTCTTAGATCTTTACAGGACTATTCCAAAACTGTAAAATTTTATAGCCTGTAAGTGACCAGAGCTGGGGTTCTGACACAGGTTTGTCTCTGTTACATGACTGAGTACATAGTGTATGTAAGGGAGTGTGCCAAGCCACTTTGATGCAAAAACAAAGTAATTTCCTTTTTTGCCATCCTAGAACTTAAGTTTTATGATAGCTTACACTACATACTACGCACTCTACTATATTACATAGTTTACACTAAGCTGACACAAAACTGAAAACTGCAGTAAAATAAATAATAATTATACATTCTTTTTTTTTCTCTTTAAATAGACACTTTATTATATCTACAGGTGATAAAATCCCAGAGCTACTGTTAGGCACATAAATACAGACCCTGCTAAATATTTAATGTTATCGAGCTTGTGCGACTCCAGCATGGTTTTGAGGCCAGTGACCTCAGTGTCTATCTTCCTGTTTGTTTGGGTGACAGCCTGATCTTGCTGGGCATGCAATGACACCATTTCTGTCCTCATTTCCAGCAGCTTCCTTTCATTCAATGAATACAATTCTTGCACTGTGCTCTTTTCTAGATTGAAGTCTAATTTGATATCTGTTTGGACTTTGATTACTTCATCCATTACTTGTTTTAACTGATGTAGTTTAAGGTTTATTTTCTCATTTTCTGCTCTGAGGGCTGAAAATTCACTCTTCTCCAAAATAATACCTTTTTTCACATTAGCAATCTGAGGCATTATTTGCTGAACAGCGATCTCCTGCTGCATCTTGGTGACCATATCCTTGTAGACAATATCCATGTTGGTGTCCATGATCTTGACCAGTGCAGAGGCAGTGATTCCTGCTTGCTGGGTTGGGAACCCATTTTCTTCGAGTAAACACACTAAGGCATGGGTGTCAAAGTAGAGCTTCTTGTTCCCACAAGAGGTGAAATCTCTCCTTTTGTGCTCCAGATCTCTCCTGTACTCCAGCTGCAGGCTCCCGGCAGAAGGGCTTAGTTCTGTCCTGGAGGAAGCAAGGGCAGCCACTTGGCTGTGGCACAGGTGGCACCTCCAGACAGTCACCTCCCCACGGGCTTCAGCAGCCTGCCTGGATTTGGAGGGAAGGGATGGAGGGTCCTGGGCATTAGCACTCCCGATGGGCAAGAGGCCGGCACAGGAAGGGCATGAGCAGCTAAAAATTATAGCTTCTTAAAGGTAAATATAAAACATATATAACATGCACCACACCTGTCCCTTAAAAACAACACTTTTAAAGTGATCACCATGAGGGACTGTATTACTAGGTAGGAGACGTAAATCGCCCTTCGAATGTACTCTATATTTTTTAACCCTTATTGGGCTTTTTCCCCCCAGTCTAATTCTATTCCATTTAGTTTAATCAATTCCATTCTTTCAGTATGTATTTATTAAGCATATGCTAGTGCCAGGCATTTTCTAGGTACATGATTCCCCTAATATCCTTCCAAAGAGGATACATGTACACGATGAGTAAGAATTTCAGAATATCCCCATGGATTGTCATCAGACTTTCTGAGATTCCTTCTAGTTGTAAGATTCTAAATTCCACATGGTCCCAACATTTCTGAAGTAAATACATTACAAAGTTAAAAAGGAGAGCATGATGGTAAAGTTACTTTCTTGGGTCATGCAGGAAGTCTAGGGGAGGGAGGATGGTCTCAATGCAAAGAAAATAATCTAGATGGTTCTATTTTTAACTAGCCAGTTTTTTTTTTTTTTAATCACATTCTAAAATTCCCTTTTGGTAAGCAGGAACCAACCATATAATTTGACTGTTTCCTTATTATTGGGTTAGAATTGAGACCTGGTGATTCCACTTAGATGTTTGTAAATACTTTGTTGCTGTAAAGTCTGGTATGTGTACCTAGTGTCTCTGCTTCACTTATCTTTGAAGTACTCAAAAATGAACCTTAATTTCTCAGTTTCTTCTCACCACTCCTTTATATTGCTTTTTAATGAGTCAGAATGTGAGGAGACATGAGTAGGATGTTGTAACTGGGTTTAGGTGCTCTTTTAACTTTCTGGAGCTTCCTAAATAACTAAGGAAAGAATTTGGTGACTTAAGTAGAGGAGGGGAATCGTAAGGGGACATGAAGGAGAAGGAAGGGAATAACTCCATTTGAGACAAATTGTGTAAGCGTTGATAAGGTTTATACCATGAAGATTATCAATCATTCATTATACAGCTTTTCTTTCCATTCTCAATGGATAATGCTGGATCTGGATCTGCTCACTTTGGCTTTCAGAATCTTCATGTCTGTATGACAGCACATTTATGTACTTAATGGCTCTATCTCTGTGATTCTCCATACACACTTACAAAGGACCACTAACTACACACAAAATGGGAATGTTAAGATAGGCCCAGATAAGAGCTTTATAAAACCTCCATTCGAAGGCATCAAGAAATCAGTTGGACATGTGTTTTACTGTTTTACATAGTACCGTTTTTCTAATTTGTTTTGCATCTGCAAAAGTACATAAATATTTGCTAGACTGTGTAATTTGTCTGACAGCTTTCTTAAAAGAAAAATGAGAAGACTTGGACTTTCTTAGAGAATAATATGAGATTTCTATTTGTGCTTTAAGAGTATTTCATTGCCCAGGATTGCAGTGAATAGATTTTAAAATCCTAATGGGAGAACAAAGCCCACATACAGGAATAGCCTTTGTAAATCATATAAGGTCTATAGCGTTTACATTTCTGCATAAAGTTAATTTCACTACCAGGCAAATTTAATCTACACTGTTGAGATTTGTACTCTTTGCCAACTGTGAATTAAAGGATTTTGTTGTTGTTATAGGAAGGAAGTAAAATACTGTGACCATCTTTAGTCTTAAAAAATCAAACCATAAACAACTTACTTAGATTATTGTGGTGAAATGAAGCCCCTAACCCAAGCATAAAAAATCACACTTCTTCCCCTATCTTATCTGATTTATTTGTTCATTTTTAAGTCAGGTTTAGTATGATACAATTTACATATAGTAAGATTTACCTTTTTTAAATGTTCTCTAGATTTTGACAAATGAATGAAGCTATACAACCATCACCACTACAATAAGGACATAGAACATTTTTGTCACCCGTCCAAAGTTCCTTAATTTGTTATAATCACTTCCTCCTACCATCTCAAACTTAGTAACTGATCTGTTTTCTGTCTCTGAAGTTTTTGCCTTTTCTGTAATGTCAGTATGTAGCTTTTGAGTTTGGTTTCTTTCACTTAGCATAATGCATTTCAGATTCCTCTATGTTGCTGCCTGTATCAGTTGTTTACTCCTTTTCATTGGTGAGTAGTATTCCATTGTATGGATGTATCAAACTTGTATTTATCTGTTAATGAACTGAAGGGCAATTTTGGCAATTATGAACAAAACCACTGTAAACATATGCGCTGGTTTTTGTGTGAACATAAATTTTCCTTTTTCTTGGATAAATATTTAGAAGTAGGATGCTGGGATATATGGTATCAAAATATTAACTTTATAAGAAACTGCCAGACTGTTTTCCCAAATGTCTATACCATTTTGTATTACTACCAGCCATATATGAGTTCCATTTGTTCCACATCTTTAACAAAGTTTGGTATCCTCAGTTGTCTTTTTGTTTTGTTTTGTTTTGTTCTTAGCCATCCTCATAGGTGTGTGGTGGTATCTTATGGTTTTAATTTGCATGTCAACAGGTCAGTGAAAGTATAGGTCTCTTACCTAGTCACTACATGCTCCCTTGGCACTTGTGAAAAGAGTACTTGTCTTAGAATATAAAGCCTTCATCTTGAATCATAAATTAGAGCAGTGGTTCTCTACAGGAGAAACCCTCCCCTCCAGAAATTTGGCTGTGTCTGGAGACATTTCTGTTTGTCACAGCTGGAGAGGGTGTGCTACTGGCATCTGGTACGTGGAAGCCAGGGTTGCTTCTAAACATCTTACAATATACAAGATACACACTACCCCCCCACACCCAAACAAAGAATTATCTAGGTCAAAATGTTAATAGTACCATGGTACAGAAACCCTGAATTAGGGCAACCAGCACATTAGATATTAAAGTCATACACCAAATTTATTTGTATTAAGGATGCAACTTTAATTCAGTTGGGTGATCATTGAAAGTCCTGTGAGGATGGAAAATTGAGAATGTTTCTTCCATCAATATTGTATTCACAGCTAGGCAACCCTAAAAAGTCCAGTTACATTTTGTCAGTGTTTAATGACTTAGTCCAGTGATAGTATTGATTTCAGCTATATTTGTAAGGATTTGTATAACTTGCTATCCCATATAGCCCTATGAATAATTGGTGCACATTAAATAATTATTAAATAACCTAAATTAATATGGGAAATTTTGCAGCTGCTAACAAGGTCACATCGATTTGTCGTTCACTGCTGAGACCAACATGTAGGAAGAAATTTTTTTCCCCAATGTTGCCTACTTTGGATTTCCAGTAGGGTTTGGGGCTTTTGTTTTATTTTGTTTGCTTTGCTTTTATTTGAAGTGCATTCTCAGCCTTATTTTCCGTAAGCTCTAGGCATATTCTCATTTGGCTTGCCAAAAAAAAAGAAAGAAAGAAAAGAAAAATCCATGTTTCCAGACCAGATGGTATGTGTGTCATTTTTTCAAGTCTGAGAAATTCACTGTACTTCCCAGTACTATCATATATTCTCAAAGCAGGATTACAGAGCCCATTTCTTGAAAATCATTATCTAATTTTAAAATTCCCTCTAAACAATAGTGCATTTTACTGGCTTTTTTGGGCAGTTTATCTTGGTTGCCTTGGACAAAATTGTTACCATGTTCTCTATAAGTGTTTAGTTGCCTGAATTCTTTGTTAGTAATTTATAATTGCATTTATCTACAATCAAAGATGAAAATTTGGCAGCTTCTTTATTCTATTGAAAATAATGAATTTCCTTGTTTCTACAAGGATGTTCAACAACAAAATTGGGCTGCAGTTTTTAATGAGCTCAGTAATCTTCAAGGGACTTGCCCAAATGCAGTTGAAGTTCCAAGTAAGAGCAGATGTTTCTAAGAATATGCAGAGTTCACTGAGCCTTAAACTTCTCATTTCTTGTCTTCTCAAAAGTCATTATGTGAGTGATTAACATAACATAATAAAAAAAAAAGTCATTATGTGACCAAGTTGGGTGTAAGGTAGCAAATGTGTTTCTTTATATTTACCACACTGCCCGTTAGAGGGCAGCAGTGTACAGACACAGTGGCCAGAAAACCAAATACTTGTGTTTCAGGGGCATGAGCCCTTTTTGCATCTTCTAAACACAATTGAATATAATTTAGTAACTATCGCATAATCTGAATTTTTATGAGGAATATCTATACCGCTGCAGGATAGCCTCATTTTGAACTTTGTTTTAAAATGATTAAAAAATGCTTTTTAGTCTTAATTGTGTATAGATTTGGTTTATAATATTTCAAATGGCTTATGAGAAGAAAAACACTATTAATGACTAATAGCAATATCTTTTCTTTAATAAGTGATTTCTGTTTTAAGCCTTATTGACTACAATTATTATTGTTGTTAAAATGTAAGTAGCTGGTGATATGATGGGATTCCTGGGAGAACAATATAGTTTAAGTTTTAGAGGCATGGTGTCATACCATAATATATGCAGTGAGTAAATATTTTTTTCAAATGAATGTACTCTAAATTTTTGGAAAACAGCTTTCATATTTATTCTGGGGAATAAATATGTGTGTATGTGAGTGTTCTAAAAGCCTTCCTATAACAACTCATTTTGTCCTCACAAGAACCTTATGAAGTAGGTACTGTAGTATTATCTGGATTACAGATGAGGAAACTAAAACACAAGTGGTGAGTGAATTGACACAGCACCAGGTCACATGACTAGTAAGTGACTAAGCTGGAATTGGACCCAGAGGTATGACATCAGAGACCAGGCACTAAAAATACTTTGTCGTACTACTCTCTCATTGAATTGTCTAACTTCTCCCTCTGAAGTGTAGTGCCACCTGTCTCACATTCTTACACAGAGTCCTGTTTTGGGGCTCTTTACTCCATTAGCCTTTTTAATCTTTCACTGGTACCAATTGCCATGCTATATTAATTATTACAGGTTTATATAAGTTTTGATATCTGGGAAGTGTGACTTTTCCACTTACTCTTCTTCAGAATTATCTTGACTATTTTGGGATCTTTATTCTTCCTTATAAAGTTTAGGTGAACTTAGCACATTGCAGGATTTTGACTAGAAATAATATGTGTATCCTTATTTTTCTAAATGACCTTAAGTCATTCTTGGAACAATATAGAAGAATATACAGTAAGAGAGTTAGATAAAATATAGTTAGAAAGGATACTAGCATCACTAAGATTCATTTTCTACTTTTATTTTTCCATGTTTTAAAATTTGTTACAATAAATATTATTTACATCATGGAAAATAAGTTGAAAATTTTAATTTTTATTACAAAGAAAATAAATGTAAATAGAAGCAGGAGTAATGAAGAATGTACTTTAAATGATTCTGATGCAGATCTCAAAATCCACATGAATTACCTTTCCAGCCTGAAAAAAAATCTGCCAGTGGGTTTTAGAAAATTGATATTTGTAACTTGGAGAAGGTATCTTAGACATTGTGCCTAAAGAACAGAGAAAAACAAACATACTACTTTTGAAAAGGCCAGTTTCAGAAACTACAGACAAGTGATAACTGGTGTTAATCCAGGCATAATTTTATTTATTTATTTATTTATTTATTTTTTTTTAAAGATTTTATTTATTTATTTGAGAGAGAGAGAATGAGAGACAGAGAGCATGAGAGGGAGGAGGGTCAGAGGGAGAAGCAGACTCCCTGCCGAGCAGGGAGCCCGATGCGGGACTCGATCCCGGGACTCCAGGATCATGACCTGAGCTGAAGGCAGTCGCTTAACCAACTGAGCCACCCAGGCGTCCCAATCCAGGCATAATTTTAGACAGTTTTTTCAGCATATAGTTTAGAAAGTGGTGATCATGAAGACTTGGAGAGAAATTTATTTATTTATTGTCCCCTGCCTTTGCTAAAGATGCAAAGGAAAAATACAAAGTAATAAGGGTTACTTTGGCAAGAACAAGTTTTATATCTGACTTCACCCTCTCAGGAACCTTGTAAGAGAAGCATAAGTATATCTCTTAGGCAAAGTTATTTACCCAGTATCACATAATGAGTAGAACAAAAACTAGAACCCAGGCTTTTTTACACTTAAAAGAGTATTAATTCCATTGTGTTGCTGAGATATGCTGCCTATATCATCTTCCATGACCCAGCTGTTTATCTGGGTCTGGCCAAATAACCATAAAGAATTGTGGGGAACAGCTCTCATAGATGATGACGATGTCCATTTTAACTGTCTGAAGAACATATACAGTAGTATTGAGCTTAATCTACAACATGAATAATAGATTCGGGGGAAAGGGGAATTTTCTGGTTGCAAAGGATAATGGTGGTAAAGCAGCCTTCCCTGTAGAATGTTATTGAAGGATGGATTCCATTCTGCGTGTAGTATTTGAAATATAATCCTACTTAACTAGGTGACTAGATGAAAATTTATGCCAGCCTTAAGGGTCTATGAAAATATTAACTGACACATTTAATTCAGTTACTGCCAGCCTAACATGTGTTCAACATTGTGTCCCACTCATTAGGAAATAGTTTAGGGTGCTGCTATGTGCCAGGCAGTTTCTGGGTGCAACAGATAGATAGCAGAGGGCAAAAAATATTTTTTTGATTGGCTGAAATGTTGGCCCTCATGGAGCTTCATTTTAGTAAGAGAAGGGTAGACAATAAACGAGTTAAATATAATTTATAATATGTGAGAAGGTGATAAGTTCTAAGGAGAAAAATATAGTAAGAGGAATAGGGAGTGTGTTAGGGGGTATAATTTTAGATAGGGTGGCCAAGAAAGGTGGCATTTGAGCTAAGAAATGCAGAAAGGGATAGAGGATGCTGTTCAAATTATAGGGGGATAGGCAGAAGGAACAGTTAAGTGCAAAGGCCTTGAGGTGGGAACAAGAAGGCCTATGTGGCTAGAGCAGAATGAAGGAAAACAGTAGCAGGACACAGTCCTATAGGAAAGCCAGATTTTGTAGGGCCTTGTAAATTATATTAGGAACTTTGGATTTTACTCTCAGTGAGATGAAGAGCCATTTGAATGAATAGAGTAGTTAGGTGATGGTTTGACATACTTTTAACTAGATCACTCTGTCTGCAGTGTTAAGAATAGAGTAAGGGAGGGAGCGAGGATGGAAGCAAAGAGACCAGTCAGGAGACTATTCTTCTGTGGTAATATAGAGATGTTGGCTTGAACCACAGTGTTGATGTAAAGTGGTCAGATTATGGACATATTTGAAAGGCAAAATCCAAAAGGTTTGCAGAGGAATGGATAATTGGGTGTTAGAGGAAGGCATTAAAGATGACTAAGCTTTTCACCTGAGTAGAAAAATAAATATGGCATTTACTGAAGTGAGGAAGATACAGAAAACAGATTTGGAAGAGATGAAGAGTAAGTGCTCCATTTTGGACATATATTTAAGATGTTATTTTAAATCCAAATGGAAATACTATGTGTGGACAGTTGAATATATGGGTATGGCATTCAGGAGAAAGCTCAGTGGGGGATAAAAATTTATGAATTCTTGGTGTTTCTATGGTTTAAATATTGAGAATGGAAGCTGTCACCAAGGAAATAAGTATAAATAGAAAAGAGGCCCAAACTCTGAGCCCTGGGGTTTTCACATAATTAAGAGATAAAGAAGATGAAAAGTAGACAAAGATGTAGCAAGAAGACCTAGAAACCAAGTGAAGAAAGCCTTCGTGGAGAAGGAGTAAGAGTGATAAGCTATATCGGATGCTGCTGATAGATCACGTAAGAAGTAAGATTCTGGTACTCTCTTTCATGGCATGTATCTGAGTTACGTATAATCACTCATCTGTCTGATTTCAGTTTGTGGTCCTCTGAGCTCCCACTCTCCACCTGGCAATCTGCCATTGTTATTTTAACTTTTGACTCATTTTACCCGTTTGATGTTGCAGGAGAATCCCAACCCTCATATGGCATTCCAGAAAGTTCCACGCCCGACAGAAGGATCCCACTTGCGAGTTCATATTCTTCCTTTCCCAAAGATTAATGAAACTCGGGTACAGGAATTAATACAGGAAAATCTTGCTAAGAACCAGAATGCACCTCCTGCTTCACGGGTGGAAAAGAAATGTGTTGTGCCAGCAGGTCCACCTGTTGGTATGTATTTGTCTGTTCTTTTGTTTTAAAAGTAAACCTTTCATCAAGATATAAGACACAAAAATGAAAGTGTACCACTTGACAAATTTTTACAAAGTAAACAAACTTGCATAACCAGAATTGGAGCATTGTTAGCACTCAAAACACTGTTCCATTCACTGTCTCTCACAAATGGTAACCATTAACCTATCCGCTACCACTACAGTATCTTTTCTTCTTAAAAAACAGCTATATTGAGATAGAAGTCACACACAATAAAGCTCACTCTTTAAAGTGCACAATTCAGTGGTTTTCAGTATATCCCAGAGTTGTGCGCCCATTTTCACTATCTAATTTCAGAATATTTTCATTATGCCAATAGAAATACCCATACCTAGTAGCAGTACTCCCATTTTCCCCCAAAACTACTCCTTCCCTAGCATGAGGCAATAATCTACTTTCTATCTTTATAGATTTTTACCTATCTTAACATTTTATATACATGGAGTTGTACAGTATGATCTTTTGTAACTGGCTTCTTTCATTTAGCATAATATTTTCTTTCCTTTTTTTTTTTGCTTAAAATTTTTATTATTTATTTTTATTTAAATTCAATTAATTAACATACAAATGTATTATTAGTTTCAGACGTAGAGGTCAGTGATTCATTAGTCTTATATAATACCCAGTGCTCATTACATCACGTGCCCTCCTTAATGTCTATCACCCAGTTACCCCATCCCCCACCTCCCCTTTCCTCCAGCAACCCTCATTTTGTTTCTTATGCTTAAGAGTCTCCTGTGGTTTGTCTCCCTCTCTGATTTCGTCTTGTTTTATTTTTTCCTCTCTTCCCCTATGATCCTGTTTTGTTTCTTAAATTCTACATATGAGTGAGATCGTATGATAATTGTCTTTCTCTGATTAACTTATTTCCCTTAGCATAATACCCTCTAGTTCCATCCAAATCATTGCAGATGGCAAGATTTCATTTTTTTCATGGCTAAGTAGTATTCCGTTGTATATGTATATACCACATATTCTTTATCCATTCATCTGTCTGTGGACATCTGGGCTCTTTCCATAGTTTGGCTGTTGTGGACATTGCTGCTATAAACATTGAGATGCAGGTGCCCCTTCAAATCATTACATTTGTATCTTTGCAGTAAATACCCAGTAGTGCAATTGCTGGGTCATAGGGTAGCTATGAGGAACCTCCATACTGTTTTCCAGAGTGGCTGCACCAGCTTGCATTCCCACCGACAGTGTAAGATGGTTCCCCTTTGTCCACATCCCTGCCAACATCTGTCATTTCCTGACTTGTTAATTTTAACCATTCTGACTGGTGTGAGGTGGTATCTCATTGTCATTTTGATTTGTATTTCCCTGATGATGAGTGATATTGAGCATTTTTTTCATGTGTCTGTTGGCCATTTAGATGTCTTCTTTGGAGAAATGTCTGTTCATGTCTCCTGCCCATTTCTTGATTGGATTATTTATTCTTTGGGTGTTGAGTTCGATAAATTCTTTATAGATTTTGGATACTGGCCCCTTATCTGATATGTCATTTGCAAATATCTTCTCCCATTCCGTCAGTTGTCTTTTGGTTTTGTTGACTGTTTCCTTTGCTGTGCAAAAGCTTTTTATTTTTTATTTATTTATTTTTAAAGATTTTATTTATTTATTCAGAGACAGAGACAGAGAGAGAGAGAGAGAGAGGCAGAGGCAGAGGGAGAAGCAGGCTCCCAAGGAGCAGGGAGCCTGATGCGGGACTGGATCCCAGGACCCTGGGATCATGACCTGAGCCGAAGGCAGACGCTTAACCATCTGAGCCACCCAGGCGCCCTGCAAAAGCTTTTTATCTTGATGAAGTCCCAATAGTTCATTTTTGTCTTTGTTTCCCTTGCCTTTGGAGATGTGTCTAGCAAGAAGTCATTGCGGCTGAGGTCACAGAGGTTGCTGCCTGTGTTCTCCTCTAGGCTTTTGATAGATTCCTGTCTCACTTTTAGGTCTTTCATCCCTTTTGAGTCTATTTTGATGTATGGTATAAGGAAATGGTCCAGTTTCATCCTTCTGCATGTGGCTGTACAATTTTCCCAACACCCATTTGTTGAAGAGACTTTTGTCCATTGGATATTCTTTCCTGCTTTGTCGAAAATTAGTTGACCATAGAGTTGAAGGTCCATTTCTGGGGTCTCTATTCTGTTCCATTGATCTCTGTGTCTGTTTTTATGCTAATACCATACTGTCTTGATGATTATAGCTTTGTAATAGAGCTTGAAGTCTGGAATTGTGATGCCTCCAGCTTTGGTTTTCTTTCTCAAATTTCTTTGGCTATTTGGGGTCTTCTCTGGTTCCATACAAATTTTAGGATTATTTGTTTCATTTCTTTGAAAAAAGTTGATGGTATTTTGATAGGGATTGCATTAAATGTGTAGATTGCTCTAGGTAGCATAGACTTTTTTTTAAGTTTTGATTTTTTTTAAGATTTTATTTATTTATTTGACAGAGAGAGAGAGAGAGTGCACAAGCAAGGGGAGTGACAGGCAGAGGCAGAGGGAGAAACAGACTCCCCACTGAGCAGGGAGCCTGATGCGGGACTCAATCCCAGGACCGCAGGATCATGACCTGAGACGAAGGCAGCCACTTAACCGACTGAACCACCCAGGCATCCCGGTAGCATAGACATTTTAACAACATTTGTTCTTCCAATCCATGAGCATGGAACATATTTCCATTTCTTTGTGTCTTCCTCAATTTCTTTCATGAGTGTTCTATAGTTTTCTGAATACAAATCCTTTGCCTCTTTGGTTAGGTTTATTCCTAGGTATCTTAGGTTTTGGGTGCAATTATAAATGGGATCAACTCCTTAATTTCTCTTTCTTCTGTCTCATTGTTAGTGTATAGAAATGCAACTGACTTCTGGGCATTGATTTTATATCCTGCCACTTAGCTGAATTCCTATGTGAGTTCTAGCAGTTTTGGGGTGGTGTCTTTTGGGTTTTCCTCATAGAGCATCATGTCATCTGTAGAGAGTGCGAGTTTGACTTCTTTTTTGCCAATTTGGATTCCTTTTATTTCTTTTTGTTGTCTGATTGCTGAGTCTAGGACTTCTAGCAGTGGTCAAAGTGGACATCCCTGCTGTGTTCCTGACCTTAGGGGAAAAACTCTCAGTTTTTCCCCATTGAGGATGATATTCACTGTGGGCCTTTCCTGTATGGCTTTTATGATATTGAGATATGTTCCCTCTACCCCTACACTGTGAAGAATTTTAATCAAGAAAGGATGCTGTACTTTGTGAAATGCTTTTTCTGCATCTGTTGAGAGGATCGTATGGTTCTTGTCCTTTCTTTTATTAATGTAGTGTATCACATTGATTTGCAGATGTTGAACCACCTTTGCAACCCAGGAATAAATCCCACTTGGTTGTGGTGAATAATCCTTTTAGTGTACTGTTGGATCCTATTGGCTAGTATCTTGGTGAGAATTTTTGCATCCATACTCATCGGGGTTATTGGTCTGTAATTCTCCTTTTTGGTGGGGTATTTCTCTGGCTCTGTGATCAAGATAATGCTAGCCTCATTCCTTCCATTTTTATTTTTTGAAATAGCTTCAAAAGAATAGGTATTAATTCTTCTTTAAATGTTTGGTAGAATTCCCCTGGGAAGCCATCTGGCCCTGGACTCTTGTTTGTTGGGAGATTTTTGATTACTGCTTCAATTTCCTTGCTGGTTATAGGTCTGTTCAGATTTTCTATTTCTTCATGTTTTAGTTTTGGTAGTTTATACGTCTCTAGGAATGTATCCATTTCTTCCAGATTTAGTTGCTCATAATGTGTTCTTATAATTGTTTGTATTTCTTCAGTGTTGGTTGTTATCTCTCCTCTTTCATTCGTGATTTTATTTATTTGGGTCCTTCCTCTATTCTTTTTGATAAGTCTGGCCAGAGGTTTATCAATCTTATTCTTTCAAAGAACCAGCTCCTAGTTTCGTTGATCTCTTCTACAGTTCTTTTGGTTTCTATTTCATTGATTTCTGCTCTAATCTTTATTAATTCTCTTCTCCTGCTGGGTGTAGGCTTTATTTGCAGTCTTTCTCCATCTCCTTTAGGTGTAAGGTTAGGTTGTGTATTTGAGACCTTTCTTGTTTCTTGAGAAAGGTTTGTATTGCTATATACTTCCCTCTTAGGACTGCCTTTGCTGCATCCCAAAGATTTTGAACAGTTGTGTTTTCATTTTCATTTGTTTCCATGAATTTTTAAAATTCCTCTTTAATTTCCTGGTTGACCCATTCATTCTTTAGTAGGATGCTCTTTAGCCTCCATGTATTTGAGTTCTTTCTAAATTTCCTCTTGTGATTGAGTTCCAGTTTCAAAACATTGTGGTCTGAAAATACACAGGGAATGATCACAATCTTTTGGTACCAGTTGAGACCTGATTTGTGACCCAGTATGTGATCTGTTCTGAAGAATGTTCCATGTGCACTTGAGAAGAATGTGTATTCTGTTGCTTTAGGATGAAATGCTCTGAATATATCTCTGAAGTCCATCTGGTCCAGTATGTCATTCAAAGCCCTTGTTTCCATGGTGATCTTCTACTTTGATGATCTGTCAATTGCAGTGAGTGGGGTGTTAAAGTCCCCTACTATTATTGTATTATTATCAGTGTATTTCTTTGATTTTGTTATTAATTGGCTTATATAATTGGCTGCTCCCATGTTAGGAGCATAAATACTACAATTTTTAGATCTTGTTGGATAGACACTTTAATTATGATATAGTGTCCTTCCTTATCTCTTTCATTAGTCTTTGGTTTAAAATCTAATTTGTCTGATATAAGGATTGCCACCCTAGCTTTCTTCTGATGTCCATTAGCATGATAAATAGTTTTCCACCCCCATACTTTCCATCTGGAGGTGTCTTTGGGCCTAAAACGTGTCTCTTGCAGACAGCATATCAATGGGTTTTGCTTTTTTATCCAGTCTGATAGCCTGTGTCTTTTGATTGGGGCATTTAGCCCATTTACATTCGGGGTAACTATTTGAAAGATAAGAATTTAGTGCCATTGTATTACCTGTAAAGTCACTGTTTCTGTATATTGTCTGTGTTCCTTTCTGGTCTATGTTACTTTGGGGCTCTCTCTTTGCTTAAAGGCTCCCTTTTAAGTATTTCTTGCAGGGCTGGTTTAGTAATCACAAATTCTTTTAGTTGCTGTTTGTTCTGGAAGCTTTTTATCTGTACTATTTTGAATGACATCCTAGCTGGATAAAGTATTCTTGGCTGCATATTCTTCCCATGTAGCACCCCAAATATATCATGCCAGTCCTTTCTTGCCTACCAGGTCTCTGTGAATAGCTCTGCTGCCAGTCTAATGTTTCTACTCTTGTAGGTTATGGACCTCTTGTCCCCAGCTGCTTTCAGGATTTTCTCTTTGTCTCTGAGATTTGCAAGTTTCACTATAATATGTCAGGGTGTTGACCTATTTTTATTATTTTGAAGGGGTTCTCTGTGCCTCTTGGACTTGAATGCCTGTTTCCTTCCCCAGATTAGGGAAGTTCTCTGCTATAATTTGCTCCAGTATACCTTCTGCCTGCCCCCACCCCTCTCTCTTTCCTCTTCTTCTGGGATCCCAGTTATTCTAATGGTGTTTCACTTCATGGTATCACTTATCTCTCGAATTCTCCTCTCGTAATCCAGTAGTTGTTTATCCCTCTTTTTCTCAGCTTCTTTATTTTCCATCATTTTGTCTTTTATATCACTAATTCTCTTTTGCCTCATTTATCCTAGCAGTTAGAGACTCCATTTTTTATTGTACCTCATTAATAGCTTTTTTGATTTTGACTTGATTAGATTTTAGTTCTTTTATTACTCCAGAAAGGAATTCTCTTGTGTCTTCTATGCTATTTCAAGCCCAGCTAGTATCTTTATAATCGTTATTCTGAACTCTAGTTCTGACATCTTACTTATGTCCATACTGATTAGGTCTCTGGCAGTCAGTACTGCCTCTTGTTCTCTTTTTTGAGGTGAGTTTTTCTGTCTTGTGATTCTGTCCAGAGAAGAATAGATGAACAAGAGAACAAAATACTAAAATGGCAACAATAACCCCAGAGAAATGTACACTAAACAAATCAGAAGAGACCTGAAACCAAAAAATAAAAAAGAATTAAAAAAAAAAAGGGAATATAATCAGACAGTTGAACAGAACAGAGCAATACACTGGATCCTGTGTGTATTTTGGTCTGTTTGTTAGAAAACTAAATCCCCAAATTGTAAAGAAAGAAAAACTTACATATGTACAAAAATAAAATTAAATACAATGAATGGATAGAATGTAACTGTAAAAATGAAAATTAAAAGACAAAAAACAAAAAAGAAGTAATATAAACAGGTGAACAGCACAGAGCAATACAGGATATCCTGAGTATATTTTGGTCAGTTTGTTAGAAGAAACTACATCTCAAAATTGTAAAAAAAGAAAAACTTATATATATACAAAAATAAAATTAAGTACATTGAAAGGATAAAATATAACTGTAAAGACAAATTAAAAAAGACTTTCACAAAAAAAAGAAAAGGAAAGAAAAAAAAGAGAGAATATGATCAGACAGGTGATCAGACAGATTCTGGGTGTATTTTGGTCTGTGAGAAGAAACTGCATCCCAAAATCGTAAAGAAAGAAAAAAATACATATATGTATATATATGAAATTAATTATATATATGAGATATTATATATTATATATAATATATATATGAGACATGATATATAATATATATGAACATATATATGAAAGTAAATACAATGAAAGGATAGAATGTAACTGTAAAATTGAAAATTTTAAAATATTTTTTAAAAAGTTGATAAAATAAGACATTGGTTGAAAAAGGAGAGAAAAAAAATTAAAATTGAAAGACTAAAGAGGGTCACCTGGTTGACTGACTAGTCATTAGGCGTATGCCTTTGGCTTGGGTCATGGTCCCAGGGTCCTGGGATCGAGCCCTGCATCGGGCTCCCTGCTCTGCGGGAAGCCTGCTTCTCCCTCTCCCACTCCCCCTGCTTGTGTTTCCTCTCTCACTGTGTCTCTCTGTCAAATAAATAAATAAAATCTTTTTTAAAAAATGAAAGACTAAAGAATCGTGGGAAAAAAACCATGAATTCTTATACTATTTTCCCCTAGTTCTAGAGTTTTGCAGTTCTTTATGATTGGTAAACTTTGTCTTAGCTGGATGTTCTTGTGGATCTTCTTGCGGAGGGGCATGTTGTGTTGATTTGCAAGCATCTTTGCCCCTGGTGGAATTGCACTGCCCTTGCTAGGGGGCCAGGCTAAGTAAGGGGATCTGATTGCTCTGTGTGACTTTTGTTCCCTGAAGGCATTCTGTGCCACTTTAGAGGATGAGAATGAAAATGGTGACCTCCTAATCTCCAGCCCTGGAGCTGAAAGCTCAGGGCCCCACTCCTCAGTGCCCCTCAGGGAAAAGCAGGCAATCACTCCTGTCTCCCTGGTATCCATCTGCACTCGTGCTCACCCAGTCTGTAACCTTGTGTTTCTGTCTCAGGCACATGACCCTGTTTTGTGTCTCCAAACCCTGTAGACTCCTGCAGTGTGCACCTGTGTTGCTCCTTCCAGGGGAAGAAACGGGGTCTTAGTGTGGTTCTGCTGCTCTCTGGGCCCCTGCTCAGAGAGCTGTTGCCCAACCATGCCATGGTTCGTCATATATGGCACCCCCGAGCTGAGAGCCCGCTCCTGGGCTCGCTGATTGCTGCCAGTTTCCGCGCTCCGATGCCTGGGAACTCTGATACACTCAGGCACTCCCAGTCTTCCTGTGATCCTGGGGAAGCTGAGACCACACTGTCCCACCAAAGATTACGTCCCACTTCTGTATCACTTTCTGGTGCCAGCTTATAGAGGCTCCCTCCCCCGCCACAGCTTATCTTCCCTTATCAGAGAACATAATTTGCAAATATTTTTTCCTGTTTTATGGGTTGTCTTTACTGATTTTTATCTCTTCTTCGTTCTTCAGCTATTGAGGGAGATGTGTTCAAGTCTCCTGTGATAATAATAGAATTGCCTATTTTTCTTCATATATTTTGAAGATGATTTATTGGATGCAAATATGTTTATAAATGTTGTAGCATCCTGGTGATTGATCTTTTTATCATTATGAAATATTCATCTTTGTCTCTAGTAATGCTTCTTGCCTTAAAATATACTTTGATGTTTATATAGCTATGCCAGATTTCCTTTGCTTAGTGTTGGTATGGTTTATCTTTTTTTATCCTTTTATTTTCAAACTTTGTAGGGCCTTATACTTTATGAATGCCTCTTGTAAACAGCATGTGGTGGGTTTTTTTTTTAACCAGTCTCTTACTATACTTATTATATTATTTAATAATATTACTAATATTTACATAAATATAATTACTGGTATATTAATGGCTTTAATGTTATTTACTGGGTTGTTTTTTCTATTTAATCTTCCTGTTTTATGTTCCCCCTGCTTTCTTGCTTTCTTTTAGATTAATAAACTATTTTTCTTATTCCATAATTTATCTCTGTTAACTTGTTTATACATTTGTTTGTTGTTCTTTTAGTGGTTTACCTAGGGGCCATAGCACACATCTACTTTTGCCAGTTTAGCTTTCACCAGAAACTTTGCAGGTCAGCCTAGCCATCTGCCAGAATCAAGCCTGGATTCTCAGCCTCCTGTCTATACCCAATATTGGAAAATCTCCTAGGGAAAAAGTAGCTGTGTGTGTTAACTCACCTCTCTAGCTTCTTTTCCCTTCTCTGGAATTTTAGGTCCTCCAGTCCTTGTGCTTCTGTAGCAATCTGATATATTTAAGTAGATCAATTTGCATTTTATCTGACTTTTGTAATTATTCCTGGTAGGAATTTTAGTTTGCTACAAACTGCTCCATCATACCTAGAAGTAAGTGTGATTTTATTATCAATGGATAACAGTATAGTCATTGTATATTTACATAGTAATGTTAATTTGCCATTATTTTCCAAAGAATTAATAGCTTTTTCTTAAATGTTGATTGGACTTTCACATAGAGAAGAGGATGGAGAAGGTAGACATGTTAGGGTAAATAGTTATCTTTTGACGGAGTTAGGTAATTTTAATATTCATAAGCTAGTTGAGTACTTTCTTTAAATACCCACATGAACAGATGAGAAGTTTGTTTAAAATTTAATTTGCTTGAATTGTCGCCTTAATTGTCTCAGTATTATCTTTGTATAATCTCTTTATCCTTATTTTCAATCCACATTGAATTCTTTCTT